>NC_052481.1:20870407-20915932 GCF_009730915.1 Dioscorea cayenensis subsp. rotundata | reverse complement strand
CGGGTTGGTAGCCTTTATTTGGATTATTACCGTCTCCTCCGTTTCTGGTTTGGGTCTATGTTGTTTGTTTGTGTTGTTTTTGTGACACTTCACCCCTGGTGATCTGTATTTTTCTTTCTTTCTTTGTGTTCTCCCTCTATATCTTTTTTTGTTGCAATAAATGTGTGATTTATTCACTTTTTTATAAAGTGCATATCATGTAAGAGTTCAATAGAAGAAACATAAACAAAGATTTTCAATAGTACTCAAGTGACACAACATAAGAAACATAACAAGGAAAAAGCAAAGATAGAAACCCTGAATATGGTTAGAGAAACAAATAATATACAAAGACCGAATAAAATTAAGTAGAGCATCCATAGATAAAGTACATATGAGGCATCCAACTATGACCATTCTGAATGAGGGTTTTTCCCGTGCCATCTCAATGAGTTGTCATTGGCTATGACAAAAAAAGAGGAGCCGAGGTAAACAAGGCTGTTTTACATGGTTGATGCTACATCCTATACTTTGATTTTTTTTTCATCTTAGTTATAAAATGTTTAATTTCAATGGCACCCCAACTAGCTATGTTTGTTACCAACGTGGTCTACAGCAAGGTGACCATCTCTCACCTCACCTATTCATTTTGGTGGCAGATGCACTTAGTGCCATGTTTAATCATGCCCTAGCTTCAGGAGTTTTAGTGGGAGCCCCGTTTGGAATGCATGGGAGAATGTGCCATATGCAATACGCTGATGATTTGCTTCTCATTATGGCAGGAAGTATTGAAGATCTAAAGATTTTTAAACTCATCATCTACCTTTTTGAAGTAATCTATGGCTTGGCCATTAACTTTCTTAATCAAGCACGGCACTCTTCCAGATCCAACAGGAATGAGTTTGTTGAATTGTTCTACAACACAACTCCAAATAATTAGGCATTCTGATATATGGTTGTAGCCCTCGAAGCCAAGATTGGATGGCTCTCACACGAGATGATCAAAAAAATCGACTTGCCTCACGGAAGCTCCGATACATGTCTCACGGTGGAAGACCCGACATTAATTAACTCAGTGTTCTTGGTTATACTCACTTACTAGATGATGGTTTTTCAATTGCCAATATGGGTCACTCAAGAAATTGATAAAACTTGAATGGACTTCCTATGGAATGGTAAAGAACTTTCTCACTCAAATTGTCGTCTTGTCTCCTGGTCGCGTATCTGAAAATCCAGGGATCAGGGTGCTTGGGGTGTGCTTAATTTGCAAGACTTCAACCAAGCCCTTCTTGGTAAGTGGTGGCGGAAAATATGCTCTAGAAGAACTTGGATTTTGGTTACTGGGTGGTCTCCTTTAACTATGGCGAGTCCCAAAGGCCGGAGCACTTCTTCACACCTTACCAATTAGGAAATCTTTCTTCAATAAAAAGCATTCTAAGCTACTCGATCCGCTTTCCTTCAAGGAGAGGACTCAATGTTAAAGGATGGCAACACCACATTGTTTTGGTTGGATCGATGGTTTGAAGGAAAAAGCTCCCGAGTGACATATGGCCATACCTTTTTTATGCAAAGTAGAAATCTTTCAATATAATTAATGACTTTCAGTTAATTCCATCGATCTATCTCAACAACATCCTTCTTGAACTCCGAGGGATAGAGTTAACACACCATTTTTCCTAAGAGTGCTGACTCAGAGCTTGGAGATAGAGCTCTAACAATACCTTCTTTATTAAATCCTTTTACACTTTCCTGAATGATGGTAGCTTGAGATGTCCCATGAGTAACCCCTTGTGGAAACCTCCAGCCTCAAAATTAAAAATTTTTCAACCGGAGGGGATAAAAAGGATCATGACTATGGACAACCCTGGGCGAAGCGTGGCTATAATGGAATCTTACCATCTACCATGCTTAATTTGTCATGAGGTCGAGGAAATAGTGGACCACACAGTAAGTTTCCTGTCGGTTTGCCGTTAGGGACTTGGTCGCATTTCGCTTGCATTCTTAATATCCAAAAGCACTCCCTTTCTCTGTAAGAGGCTTGGTTCTCTTGGGTAACCGTAACACCTCAAATTTACTAGGGTCTTAGGGGCCTTCTCATTAGGGCAATTTGTTTTGTCTATTTGGTTGGAAAGAAATAATCGCATTTTCAATTACATGACTCATTCTCATCTTTCTATCATTTTGCAATATTGATTTTATGCTTATTGCTTAGGTGAATGCGACTCCGGTTGCATAAAAGGTCAAGCTTGAGGAATCTCCCAGCTATCGAAAAAGCCTCAAGATCACGAGAGAACTCACTAGTGACCTAGGAAACCTAGACCGGGGCTCGATGGATCCTAATAACGGAAGAAAGATCATCACTTGTTTTGTCCTCTCGTGTTGTTTTTAATCCTTAGGTGTATTGCCTCTCGCTTTTTTTAGTATTAATGTTTTTGTTCTCCACTTCTTGTGGATTTGTTTCTATTGTTGAGAGTGTGCTTTTTTCTCTTCTCTTTTCTTTGTGGGCCTTTTGTAACTCGTTTATCATTAGTTTTTAATATGTGTGGTTTATTTACTTTTCTATATTATAATTGAAATAGTTGATAAGAGGTGTTCTTTAAATTTGCGGTTATTGCCAAGGTAGTAGGGAAGATGGGGTATTCTCAACACGGAGGAATACAGCGTGCACTTCTAGGTAAATGGTGGTGGAAGATCTCCAGGATGACTCTTGATGTGGCCATCTTCCCCTTTAAGTTCAACTACTTTCATCATATACCCAATTGGAGACTTTACTGTAGAAAACAAAGGAGATGCTCATTCTTCTAGAAAGGCATTCTTCCATCCCTTGAGCCATTCCGTTGTTGTTCAAAATCGTACATTGTTGATGGAGCATCTACCTTGTTCTAGTTTGATAATTAGTACGTTGGTTTGGCTTTCAAACATGTCTGACTTGAAGTCTTTGTGCTTAGCTTCTCTCCCTAGTTGTCTGTTAAGGATAGCATTACGAGTTTCATGCTAACCATACCCGTGCCAGATTCTATCCGAGAAGATATTCGGGATCAGATAAATTCTGCGATGTCGTCCAGTTCTGACCACTGTGTTTGGAAGTTAGCATCGAATGGAATTTTCTCGGTCAAATCTTTTTATAAGTTCCTAATCGATCGAGGGAAACAATGTCGGATTACTCCAAACATATTCAAAAGCTTCTATCCATGGAAAATCAACACGTTCCTCTAGCTTATATGGGATAACAAAATCCTTACGTTAGATAATCTTTTCAGCCAGTCGTGAAATATGCTCCCCATGGCCACTTGCTATCTTGCCACAACGAGATTGAAAGCGGTGGATCACTTGCTTTTTAGATGCAATGTTGCCATGTCCACTTAGCGTCACTTCATGCGGTGGTAGGTTTTTAGTAGAGCTCCGACCTCTAGGGTCCAATCTCTGGGAGGGTCGGGTCAAAAGGGCCTGGGTTCCCAAAGACTGGTTTCTCTTGCACACTTTTTAGCAAGAGCTATCATTTTGGGCAAATTTGGTTGGAAAGAACGCATGCATTTTTCAGGTGTGCTTCTTTTGTCTGCTTTCTCTATTTTCCTGAAAAATTTGCTTCATGTTTCTTTCTTGAGTCGATGGACTCAATTGCCAAAAGATGTAGTTGGAGGAGACTTCTTGACTATGTATTTAGTTCTCGTGGGTCTTCCCTCGCTCGAGCGCAACTCGATGATTATTTAGAGGACTTCACCAACTAGTCTGTGTTTCTTGCCCTGTTCATGGATCCACTAGTTGGCTTTCATCTTCTGGAGGATTTTTCTGTTTTCGTTCGCCGGCCCTCACCACTTCCCATGGTTCTGTTTGTTTTTTGGTGTGGTTTCATCATTATGTGCCACTTCTTATGGATCTTGTTTGTTGTCTTTGTTGTTTTTCTTAGTTGTTGTTTGTTTTTTTTGTGCTCGTCTTTGTTTTATACACTCTCTTTTTTAATATAATTATGGTTTATCCATTTTATCAAAAAAAAAATTTTGAGGTTATTTTTTTTCTAGCTAAGAGTTAAAAAATATTGCTTCCATGAGCAATAATTTTGTTATACAGGAAAATATATTTTATGTATATTCTAGCCATGTTATTTTTTATATTATTGTGCTTGCACCATGAGTTTGTCAATTTTATATTTATTTTAATAAATTCTAGTTGATTTGTTTTTTAAAAAAAAAGGATAATCCACATAGAACTCTAGTTGATTTGTCCACTAATAATTGAATACAATAATAAAATGGATAAACTACTCGATTTATTAGAAAGAAAAACAGCACAAGCACACAAAAAAAAACAAAAAACAGACAAAAACAAGAAGAAAAAAAAAAAGGCAAGCACAAACTACAAAACAGGTAAAGAAGCAAATGCAATCACAAGGGGTGATGCACCCACCTAAACAAAACAACCAAGAGATAAAGGAAAAGGGTAGCTTAGAAGGCAAAGTCGACTGTCTGGTATTTGAGGCCTTCCTAAGCTGAAATCTAGCCAATGTGGTCATCTGGTCTGGCACTCAAGAAATCGATGGAGCACCTAAGAGTCCGAGAAGAGTCGCCTGGAGAGTACTTGGCTGGGTCCTGGCTACAGAAATCTAATCAAGTGTCATGAATTATCTTGAAGATAACTGAATGCGAAGAATTAGCATGCACGTTGAAAATGCAGTTGTTTCTTTATAGCCAAAAACTCCATAAAATGGCTCGTATGAGGAGGTTCTACAAAGGTTGAATTTGGGATTGCAAAGAGGAAATCTAGGTAGTTCAGATTTCAAAGATGGAGAGGGGATGAGAGAGCAGTACCATGGTATGTTTGAAGAAATGCCAGATAGATGAGTAAAAATCACATTTTAGCAAGAGATGATCCACTGATCAGTAAAATGAATACAATTAAGTATACAACAATGAAGGTTGCTTTCTGTGGATCATCCGGATGGAAGAAACAAGGTTGGCTTAGGTGGAAGAAACTATGGTCCATCCGGACGGCCCCTAGAGTTAAACATTTCCTTTGGTTGCTTTTTAAAGGTTGTCTCTCGACTTATGAATTCTTGTACTCCATTAACCTGGGTCCTAGGAATCCTTGCCCACTCTGTGGGATCCATCTTGAAAGTATCAAGCATCTCTTTCTGAATTGTTCTTTTGCTCAAGGTGTTTGGTCCCATACTGAGCTGCTTATTGGTCATTGCATTAATTTTTCTAATGGCTTCTCTGCGGGTTTTTGGTTTACACATATTGGGCGTAATGCTTTTGTTAAATCTGTGATTGCTGCTGTCGCTTGACATATTTGGAAGGCTCGTTGTCACATGGTTTTTCGGAACACTCACTCTAATGTTGTGAGGCTTGCTCACAAAGCTTTCTGTTTCGCTAAAGAGTTCTTTCATTCTCATACCAAGTTTTCAGGTCAAAGGTTGCTTTTGAATAATTTCACAGCTACAGAAGGATTATTTCTCTTCACGGCAACTTCACTTTGTTCCAGGTATATAATGCAGGATTTTTTTATGTTACTGGTCTTTATAATGTGGTTTTTGCAGGAACCTGTCCATCTTCCTCTTCTAATTGCTTGGAAGCGGAGCTCATTGCTTTGTCACACGCTCTCCAATTTGCAACATCCAGAATGATCAATGTCCAATACATCTTTGTCTCCAACCTGGATATTCATAAAGCTCTGCACTCCACTGATCTCACTTGCTCTTGGCGGTTGCAACAGCAGATTAATTCGTCACTTGCTCTTCTCTGTACGGCTGGCTCTCCTCAAATTATCAACGTTCCTCGATTTTGGTTGGGTCCGGCAATTCGTTTGGCCTCTCATGCAGCTAATCTTCACCTTATTACCCTCTTTCTGGTTGGGAGAGACCTCCCTAAATGGATCATGAAGTCTTTTACCTCTAATGGCTTTCCTTTTTAGTTCCTTCTTCTTAGTTGTTTTCGTTGACTTATTTTCTTATCTTCTTGTATTTTGTTCTTCTCAGTTCTTCGTTTTTGTTCTGGTATGTTTCTTTTTCAACTCTTGTAAATTTCTTTTTATTTAATATATTTAGCTCTGTGAGCTCTTTTTAAAAAAAAACAATGAAGGAAAATAACAAAAGATTATAAAAGGAACTCAAATGTTGATCAAGCAGCAACATCAGATGGACACGCATCTCGATGCACATCTTCAAGATCCGACGGTCCAAATGCCATAGCCATCACCATTTTCCCTCCAACCGTCCTTCCCCTAAACCCTAAACCTCCGAAGCAGTCGTCCATGGCGTCCTCCGCCGCACTCCGAGAACGCCAGCGAATCCTGGTGAAACTCCTCTGTAATCTCTCCCATTCCCGAGCGATGGGCGGCGGCCCCCGCACTTTCCCTGGCGGGCTCAACAAGTGGCAGTACAAGCGCATGCATGAGAAGATGGCTCGCGAGAAGGAGCGCCACCTCCTCCATCAGGAGAAGCAGTTATACTTTTGCCCGCCTCCGCTCAGAGATTCGCGCCAAGATTGGTGGAAAACAACCTCCGCCTTCCGACGATGCCTCCGGCACCGGCCCCTATGTCATCCAAGGACCACATCAAAGCTCTTGCCGATCGATTCATGAAGGCTGGAGCGGAGGACCTATGGAACAAGGACGATGGGCCGCTTTTTCTCCTCTTCTCAGCGCCCGCCCACTCGGCAGTCCGATCGGGACGGGGCCCGCTCGATTTGAGGCAGATCGTTTCTGACGGTCGCCGGAGATCCGGGGCTTCGCTTCCATCCTTCCAACAGAAGCGGCAATATTCCGTGATGGCCGGACGGAGGCCCAGTCCGAATGGGAAATCGAAGTGGAGACGGAATCCATCTAGTGATGAGGGTTCTGACTCGGATTATGATCTGGAGATTTTCCAAAAAAGCAAAGCGGATGGTAAAAAGGGTTTTAGGTTTCCAAGGATTAGTACTGAAACTGGGGTGGAAATGGAGGAAGAGACTGATCAGGGTGATGCTAGGATAAGGAGGAAGAAGATGATGAGTAGTGCTGCATTGAGGAATATTGATATTAAGAAAGAGAGATGGAGGCTTAGGTCTTTTGAAGAGGAAGACAAGATATCCGACCAGATTCAAGCAATTCGTGATGAATTGAAGAAAAAGGAGGCATTTGGGAGTGATTTGAGGCGGCCTGAAGTGAAGGAAGAATCACTACTCACTCAAAAGAGGTTACAGATTTGCAATTCTGATCCTTATCATTTCAATGTTTCATTGCCTTTGAATTTTATGAGATATCACAATATCATTACTGAAAAGCATTGAACTTTTCTGTCAACAATTGGGTATGGCTAACTTAGGATTTCAATAATCACAGATTTGATGAGTGCAACATCTCTCCGCTGACGGTCAAAGCACTTGCTGCTGCTGGTTATTCACAATTGACTGTAGTTCAAGAGGCTGCCATTCCTGTCTGCCTTGAGGGTTTGCTTCTTGTTTGTTTTATTTTGTCATGCTTATTGTTGTACACCTTGAACTAGTTGTAGCCTTTTTTATGTGGAGAATTTCATGTTCTAATATATAATTGAGAAGCATAAACTTTTGAAGAAACTGGGTAAAAATCCTGGACCTCTCTTTTGAATCCAACTTAGCAGAGTAGCCTTTTTTATATGGAAAAATTTGTGTTGTAATATATAATTGAGAAGCACAAACTTTTGAAAAAAAAAACTGGGTAAAAATCCGGAACCTCTTTTTTGAATCCAACTTATGGAGCAGAGTTGTCTAGATCTGCTTGTTTGTCAATGCTGCATGTTCATAAGGAATTTTTGCTCATATTATGTGTTTTGACCTTAAAACTGACAAATTTATAATATTGTTTATGAATATTTATCTGCTTTCTTGAAAATTAAAGTTCTAGTTAGCATCCATTAAGCATATCATTTCAAGATGTTTGTTTAAATATTATTGAATAGTCTGAATTCCTTTTTTCCTTGGAACAGGCAAGGATGTTCTTGTCAAGGCCAGAACAGGGACTGGCAAGACTGCTGCCTTTCTGGTACATCTACTGTATATGCACATATCTATATTGTTTCAATTTTTGCCTTCTCTATTGCAAATGCATCATTAAACAGAAACAGCTTCCTGCTATTGAAACAGTTCTCAAGGCAACTAGCAGCAATATCAATCAGCGAGTGCCGCCAATAGTTGTTCTGATTCTTTGTCCAACAAGGGAGCTTGCTATTCAGATTGCTGCTGAAACAAATGTTCTCCTAAAATACCATGATGGCATTGGTGTCCAAACATTGATTGGGGGCACACGCTTTAAGCTTGACCAGAAGCGATTGGAGTCAAATCCTTGCCAGGTCCAACTTATTTGTATGAGATATTTTATACCTGCTTTAGCTCAGAATATGAGGTTCTTAATGTATAGATATGTGTAAGCCTAGACAAATGCAACTGTTTTAAGAGATTATGGTTTGGTTGTGATTTTACTCAAGTTTACTTGATCTTTGCAGATTATAGTTGCCACTCCTGGCAGGCTATTAGATCACATAGAGAACAAGTCTGGATTCTCAGTGCGTTTAATGGGGTTGAAGTTAATAATACTTGATGAGGCTGATTACTTGCTGGACCTGGGATTTCGGAAGGATATAGAGAAGATTGTTGATTGTATTCCACGTCAGAGGCAATCTTTGTTGTTCTCAGCTACAATGCCTAAAGAGGTAATATCCTTTCACTTGTCAGGGTCTTGTGCTGCTGGTGAACTTCTATCAAGCATCACTGCTCACATTCAAGAAAACTTACAATAGTTCTTGTAACAATAAATACTTCAGGTTCGTCGGATTTCACAGCTCGTTTTGAACCGGGATCATGAATTTGTTGATACAGTGGGTTTGGGAGGCTTGGAAACTCATGCCAAGGTTTGAATTCCCTACAAATAGATTATATTTTTGATGAGATCAATGAATAGCAATCACTACATGTTCTGTTGTTATTCTATCTAAATTTTCCTCAGCCAGGTGTTTCCTTGGGAATAAGCCCATTTCTCAACCCAAACACCAGAAAATGCCAGAACAGCTATTACACAATTTAATTGTTAATATTAACAAACATCTATTATTAATTAGGAGAAATTAATGTTTAGTTGTAAAATATTTAATATTGATCAGTATTAGCTAAATAAAATTTTAGGCCAATATTTGAAAGATTCTCGTAACCCCTTACCAAACACACTTCTCATAGTCTTTCAATCGTAGCTCTTCCTCTTTCTTTTGATTCCTACCAATTACACTGCTACATTTTTTGTAGTTTTGCATTCAATCTTGTGTTATATAGGTGGCAGTTCTGAAAAAATTGAGATGGCTTTCTCAATGCAAGTTACAACCATGCTCAATCTTTTTGACTAATTGCAGGTTTCCCAATCATATCTTGTTGCACCACATGGATTGCACTTTTTTATAGTTTATCACCTTCTGAAGGAGCACATTATGCAAGTGGTTGATTATAAGGTGAATTGCATTTTGATTTTGTACTGTTCATGAAATCCACTATTTTGAATTTTCATGCCCTTATACACTTCCCTACTTCAGGTAATTGTCTTCTGCACAACTGCTATGGTGACAGAATTTATGTTCATGCTTCTCCATGATTTAAAGATGAATGTGAGGGAAATCCATTCCCGGAAACCTCAACTTTACAGAACCCGTTTATCAGATGAGTTCCGGGAGTCCAAGCAGTTGATTCTAGTAACATCTGATGTTTCATCACGTGGGTTGAATTATCCTGATGTAACTCTGGTGATTCAGGTAAGAGTATAGCTTGCTTTTACTTCATAAACCTGGTTCATGCTTTCTGTTTCTGTTTTGTATCATTACTGTTTTACATTGTTGCAGTTCATTTCTTTTGGATGTGGGCTTAGAAATAACTGTAGAACTGAATGTCTGACTACTAGTGGAGGATATTTTTTTTTTCCCTCTGAATCTCTACTATTGTTATCAGGTGGGAATTCCTCCAGATCGTGAACAATATATCCATCGGCTTGGAAGGACAGGGGCGTGAAGGCAAAAGATGGAAAAGGCATACTCTTGCTTGCTCCATGGGAAGAGTACTTCATAGATGAAATAAAAGATCTTCCAACAGAGAAGACTAAATTACCAGAACTAAATTCAGATATAAAGCAGAAGGTTTGTTTCATAAACCATTTCTTGAATTCTACCTAGTTTTATGAGAACTAATAATTTTGGCTGTGCTTTCTTTGCAATTCTACTTGTCTGATCAATTAACTTCTATTCATGAATTGCAACTTGCAATTCTACTTGTTTTGTATTATTAACTAGTGTGACACTTGAATCTCTTATTATTTTTGTCCAACACAATGCATATATGAAAATTTCAATGACATGTAGAAGCATAAAGGATCTCAAATATTAACAAAGTATTTATGATGAAACTCATCATTTGTGTTCCATTCCATTGCCCGATTTGATATTTTGCTTTTCAAACAGGTTGAAGAATCAATTGGAAAGATCGATCCAAGCATCAAGGAAGCAGCCTACCATGCATGGCTTGGATACTACAACTCGATCAGTGAGATAGGAAGGGATAAAAACAACTCTTGCAGAGCTAGCAAAACCAGTTCGGCCGATCAATCGGCTTTAGACACCCCTCCTGCACTCTTTTAGGGAAAAACAGCACTGAAGATGGGGACTAGAGGGCATTCCTGCATTCGAATCAGGAAGTGAAAAACTTTTCACTTCTATACTGAATGATCACAAGAAAGATGTGCAAAAAGCTAAATTAGAACTCAAACTTGTTATTGATTCAATTCATGTCCAGTGTCTGAAAATTGTAAGGTGCAGTATATGCTGTTGCATGTACTTTTTGATTATAGTCAGTGGTCAGGACTACCGACCACAGAGATCTGTGTGGGACTGGCAGTGAAGCTATTTCCGTTGTAAATTTATTTCTAGTCTTTTATTTATTTACACCTCTGTTTGTATCAAATGGTTTTAATTTATTATTTTTTTTTTCCAAAGCAAAGTGGATAAATCAAGGAATCAGGGTGTGCACAAGATCGGGAAGTGAACGTCTGATCCTACACCGTCACTTGGGGACACTGGTATCCTGTGGCTATTTTTTATAATTTTACGGTGGCTATTTTTGTTTTTTTAAATATTGAAGGAAATCTTTTATTTGGGCTAATTAAATTTGATATATCTTAAATTTTCAAATAAATATATATATTTATCATATATATTAATGATTTTTATATTTACCCATAGGTTTTTTAACAAAATAAATATGAGTAAAAATATAATCAATTAAAAATTTTAATTTAATTTTAAATATTTAATAAATAAAAGGTTCCCGTTCATGATCCTATTATCCCATTGCAAGGGAAATATGTCTCTCGTTGCCTCATCGAAAAGATCATTTTTGGAAGATATTTATCTCAAGATCTCATTTAATTAATTTAAAGTTAATAAATATCTTTTAACTTATAATTATATTTTTATAGTTAACATATATATATTAACATTAACAAAATTTTCAAAAATAACACTTAATTTAAATTTTTGATTAAAACTTTACAAAATGAGGCATAAAAACTCAATATACTACTACTTAATGAGTCCCCATTTATTTGAGTCGATTATCGAAAAATTCAATGTCACGTAACTAAAATTTGTTTTCAGAATGCTCTACTATATATTATCGGGAGACCTATCGAAAAACCACTAATAATCTCCAAAAACTCAGGATAACACACATTCAAACAAGATCATCAAATATCTATCGAGACTTCACTAACCCAAAAAATCACGTGTCTAGAAACGAGATCATCGAATATCACTGACAGCTTCCAACAAAGTAGGATATCACACGTGAAAACAAAAGCACATATTTTTTTAAAAAAATTATTTTAATAAAAATTGGATAAAAACTATAATTTATTGAAAGAAATAGAGTTTTAAATATTTTCTTCCACAATTTATCCATTTTTCATATATTTTTATTTTTCAAAATACAGATCATCACCTGATTTAATATATTTATTTTATTTTGATACTTTTTATTCAATATTTTTTAAAAATTTTATTTTAATATTTTTATTACTCAACCATTACCACATATCATCATTAACATGCAAAAAGCGTGGGCCAGAGAATACATCCAAACACTTTGGGCCCACATCACTACAATCTGACGAAGTAGCACTCTAATAAGCACACCGAATCCAAAGCGGTGATGACCTCATCAAAGTACACGTGTCTCAATACACAGCCCGTAACTACACGATAGTGCCAGCTCTCTCTTAATCCTGACCGTCTATCTTGCCACGACCTTGGCTTATATCTTGACCCTGGCCTCGTTCGTCTGCGAGAAAACTGGGATTTTTCTCTAGATTTGCGCTTCGTTTCACTGCCTTCAACTCCAATCCAGTTCTCTTGTGAATCAGCGCAAAGTCTCGTAGTCATTTCTTCAGAATCGAAGCTGATTGAGGTACTGATCTATCCTCTAGTGGTGATTTGCTCTGCTTGTTTGTTTGCAAGTAATGTTTGATGAAATGCTTCAATGAATCTGTTCTATTGGCATTGTGGTTGTTTGGGCTACAGAGATCTTTGTTATCAATGGCTGGGAGAAAGCCAGCTTATTGCTTTTGTTTGATGTGGATGGGACGCTTACTCGCGCCGAGAAAGGTTTGGTCTTGTGCTTATATTCTCTGGCGATTTTGATTTAAAAATCTTGTAGTCAAAGATCTCTGTAGGATGTGACACCAGAGATGCTTGGAGTTCATGAAGAAGCTTCGAGAGGTTCTCTTTACCCTTGAATTTTCTATTATTTTAATCTCTCTCAGCCCTCTGATCTGAGTGGCAGACATCTTGGATAAAATATTTGAGTATTTTTTGTTTGTTTGCATTAATTTTAAGAAAGCGAGTTGATTGCAGGTTGTAACAGTTGGTGTTGTCGGAGGATCTGATCTTGTTAAAATATCAGAGCAGTTGGGAAAAATCAGGTCAGGTTCTGTTCTTTAGAACACAAGAAAAATGGGAAATTTGGGATCATAAAATATCGATAATTTTCGTTTAATATGACGAGAAGGCACAAGAAAAATGGGACATATGGATTATAAATATCGATAATTTTGTATTATATGATGAGAAGGCATAAGAAAAATGGGACATTTGGATCATAAATATCGAGAATTTCGTTATATGATGAGAAAGCACAGTAAAAATGGAAATTTTGGATCATAAATATCGATAATTTCGTATTTTTATGATGAGAGGCACAAGAAAAATGGGACATTTGGATCATAAATATCAAGAATTTCGTATTGTATGAACAGAAGTAAAATGAGACATTTGGACCATAAATATCAAGAATTTCGTATCATATGATGATTCCGATTTGCTGTTTTCATGAGGAATTTGGATTATAAATTATTTTTCGTACTATATGGTGATTCTGATCTGCTCAGAAATTTGGATCATAAATTATTCTACATTTATACGGCAGGTTCTCTCCTCTCTCTCTCTCGTATAGTATTCTTTCTATGCAGTTCAGTGTTTCTACATACGCTCTCTCTCTCTCTCTCTTATTTGTATAACACAAGAAGTATTCTTTCTATGCAGTTATTAATGACTATGATTATGTATTTTCCGAAAATGGTCTTGTTGCTTACAAAAATGGGGAGCTCATTGGTTGCCAGGTAACATCCTTTTGCATGGTGTTTTTAATTGTGAATGGTTTCAGGTCTAATCCTTGAATTCAGTGAATCATGTTTTACCAAGGCATGCTATATATGTAGTTGTTGTCTTTCCATATTTTGAATGCCAGCTAATTGATTAGATCATCGTCCAGACTAGCTTTGACATTATTGTTTTCAGTGGGCCAAGTAGGTAATATATTTTTATTGCATCAGTTTGTTCATGTCTATGAAAAAAATATTGTGGTTTATCACAAGTGAACTTGATAAGCAGCCACCACAGCACCAGATCCCTTTCCATTCTCTACTAGTTCTTCTGACTGATATAGATACCATTTTGTTTTGCAGAGTTTGAAGTCCTTTCTTGGAGAAGAAAAACTGAAGGTGTGATACTTTCCTGTGATCACAATTCCCATGAAACATCTACTTGATAGATGACCTCAAACTTTCTCTTTTATGCAGGAATTCATTAATTTTACCCTTCATTATATTGCTGACTTGGATATTCCTATAAAACGGTTAGTGGGCATATTTTATTCAGAAATCAGACTTCCGTTTGCTTATGGGTTTGTGTTATTGCTTATCCTAGGGGCACATTCATTGAGTTCCGCAGTGGCATGCTAAATGTTTCACCAATTGGGAGGAATTGCAGCCAAGAAGAGCGAGACGATTTTGAGAAGTATGATAAGGTATATACATGAATTTCAAAAGTTGAAAATATGGTTTCATTCTTTTTACTAATATATTACTTTCGCATTTATTGATGCCAAGAACTTGTTGATATATTAGGTTCACAATGTACGCCAAAAAATGGTTTCTGTGCTCCGGGAGAAGTTTGCACACTTAAACCTGACATTTTCCATTGGAGGGCAGATCAGCTTTGAGGGTATATTCTTATATTACCTGGTTCTTTGGAGGAAATTTGAATATTTAATCTCCTAATGGTGGTGCCAGGTATTTCCCCAAGGGTGGGACAAGACCTACTGTTTGAGATACCTCAATGACTTCCAAGAAATCCATTTCTTTGGGGATAAAACCTACAAGGTATGCTACTCTCCATGCATCATACTCTGTTGCACTAAGGTTGAATCTTATTGAATTTTTGACATGATAAACTTATTTAAAAAAATTAAGGCACTAACTGGATGTACTACCCATTCAACATCTCTCTTTAAAGTATTGCTGCTACCATTAAATACATGATCCAACAGCCAAAAAGTTGCATGTTCATCTACTGTTTGGTGTATCTATAGACAAACCTTGATATTTGCCTAAATGCAATTAACTATAAACAAGGATCTTTATTTTTATTTTTTTCGTATTTAGAAATTCAATTATCTTACCCGTTTTAAGCACTAGCGTAGGTATGACGATCTTTATTTTCACTGGTATTGTTATTTCCACTTTTCATTATGCATCAAATCGAAAATCCTTAAAATGTTGTTTTTCAAATCTGAAATTCAAATATATCCCAGCTTTCTTCTGCATTCAGATTTAAATGATTTCTATGCCCATGAGATCTGATATTGGCTCCTCCCATGCTTTCCACAGGGAGGTAATGACTTTGAGATTTATGAATCTGAACGAACAGTGGGGCATACAGGTATACCATTCTTATTTTGCATGAAACTCAAATTCTGTTATGCTTTTTTTTTCAATGGAATTGAATTTTAATATTGTTTGCTTTTCATCTTTTGTGTGCGCTGCTACTCACTGATCAAATCATTTGCTTTCTTTGGACAGTGACCAGCCCAAAAGATACTGCAGAGCAGTGTTCATCTCTTTTCCTCAAAAAGTAGACTGGAGACCCAGAGCATTATATATCTCATGATGCAAATAATCCATTTTCTCTCAGAATCCTATCTTTGTATTTCTGTAACATGAGTACCTATGGTTTTATTAAAATCTAATTCAAATAATAAAGAGGGAACGTTCCTTGTTTTTATTCAATAGTTTTCATTTCCGTTGGAGGATGTTGGTTCCAGATGAATAATGCATTCTGAATGATATTCGTTGCATCACTCCTTCAAGATTTCAGATTTATGCTATTATTCTATATTACTCAATTTGTTTTGTTGCAAATGAAAAAAAAAAAAAAAGATATCATTCCAAGCAACCTGCTCACTCAGGATAAGCAACATTGAAAGCACAAGAGACATCAGGCACAATCCTTTACACCTGTACAATGTATATGTTACGAAATTGGTTGAGCATGTAGCCAAAAACTAGCATATGTGGTTCCAGGTTTTCAATTTCGCACAATATTAGAATTCAGAGTACAGCATAAGATCTAAGCTGCCCACTTGCACTGCAGTGCATTGGCAAAATATCAGAAGAACCAAGAAACCTATTTCAATGGATATAACAATAACCCCACTTGGTAGCTTTCTTCATCTATGCAAATCCAAAGCTTCAATCTCTGCATTGATGATTTCACTTGCCGCACAAGTTGTTGAAGGTCCAGTTTCTTCTTCACTATATGCTTCATCAGCTGATTTCTGCAATTAAAATGGTTGGCATCTAGGAGGTGTTCATTGTTTGTTCATGAGGCTGTGATGGATACAGCAAGTCTATGAAGAAGACAAGCTGTTAGAAGGCGCTGGCTCGAAAAAGGGATCTGGAAAATTAAAGCTCTTTTGATAGCCTGGAAACTGAGCTAGTTCATCAGGTGATGCAATGCCACTGGAAAAAAAAGTAGGCAAGACTTTTGTTGTGTAACCAAAAGATGGGGGAGGTTGTGTACCAAAAAGCGATTGATGTGCGACAAAGAAACGGTGGCGGGATAAGCTTCTGGCAGCATGGATCCAGGTGGGCCAGGCCAAAGCTTTTGGTTAGGGTTCAAGTGAACAACTGCTGGAGGACCTGGGTAGGTAGGCAGATAATTAAATCTTGGACCTCTACTCAGAACCATGCAAGCTGCCGGTAAGAAAATAGGGGGTGGGCAGCCTGCAACGCGACACAGACAGTGTCTTCCCTTCGAGGCTTGCAGCCATTCATCTGTGCAATAGCATTTGAAGCGGATGCAATATCAATGTAGCTTAACAAACCCATATCCTTTGCTCAAGCCTGTTTGTTTGTCCTTGATCACACGTGCTGTGCGGATCAGGCCCAAATGACGAAAAACAATTCTATCAGCCTATTATCATCCACAGTGTGAGGAAGAGAAGCAACATAGATATTAGCCTGATCAATCACTTTATTATTCTTGCCATTTTCCTCCAATAAAGAAACTGATGCTGTACTGACTCGGCAGGGCATCTTTGGAGTAGGAGAAGATGGACTGCTGAATGGAGACACGCCTTCATCTCCAATCTCTGCGAGAGAGTTAGCCTGCTCACAAGCTTTACTAGTTTCGTTCGATGCTATCAGTGGGCAAGCAGAGGTCAAATGAGAGTCACCACAAATATCACACAAGGAATTGGCCTGGCCACTCTTTGCATGGACTGCTTTCTGTCTCAGCTTAGCTAGCTCCAATAGCTGAGAACGCTTGTGCTCATTGGCTTCATCTTCAACAGGGACAAGGAGGTTCTCAACCATCTTTACAGCTGCATCCAAGGAATCCTGTGTCTCTGCCTCTACACAGACATGCAAATCCTCATATTCTCCCCATGGATCAGGATTTCCCTCCTTTCTCAGTCTTCCATCTTTTGCAGAACCTTTACCTCGTATAAAGATCTTAGCTCAGTTTTTCTTCTCCATTCTCTTTTTGGAGTGTTCCCAGGGGACCAATAATAAGACCGACAAAATTATATTCTGGGTACTCTTTACAGGAATGTACAGCTTCTATACAACTTTGAGTGGCCTGTAATCTGAAGGTGGTTTTAAAAAGTAGGATATCTTTTAACCAAATCAGAAAATGAGTCTTCTGTTTAAGCTCAATGAGTTTCAAACGATATCGGGCATTCCTTGTATTTGACTGAATGCCTAACTCATTGTAAATTAGTGGTGGAGATGGAGATCTTTCAGCCACTGGTGGGTCATCAATAAGCTCCCGTGCATGTAATTTCATGCTGATCTCAAGAAGTTCAGAATTCAACTTTAATTTCTGGATCACTATCAGCATCAGCGACAAAACCCTTCACAAAAATCCAGGAAGTTTCAAAAGGACCCAACATCTTAGAACGGCAGCATCATTTTCCCATCTAGTCTTCCTTTTTTTCTTTGCCACATCACCTGCTTCATCATCAGCTCCCGGGCCTGCATCCCATCTGCTACGCCTTCTCTTACCTGAACTCCCTGAATTTTCATTTTCCTTCGGCAATTTCATCAGTGGCCTTAGACTCGTACTCAACATCAGTAAGAGCAGAATTAATTTCCATCTTCTGCTTCTTCTGTGAATGATCTCCCAGTGCATCCAGCTGACCTTCTCTTGTCCCCTGAGTGTCTCCTCGACAGGACTTTTACGGTAAATGTTCTTTTCAGTGCATCAGCAGAACTTATCTGCTCCTCTAAATAAACTGGCATGAAGTTTGAATGCTAGGGTCTTCATCTTTTGTCACCTTCAAGCAATGATTGAGATGCAGATGTTTCTGAAAGGTCTTCCTCATTTTTCTTCTTCACATATTTCTTCCTCAATAAATTCTTCTTCATAGATTGCTTCTTCAGCAGGTTCCCCTTTATGATTTTCTTCTTCATTAGGATCCTCTTCATAGCTCTCTTTTTCATTTGGTTCATCTTCAGAAGTTTCCTCTTCAATTGGTTCCTCTTCAGAAATTTCCTCTTCAATTGGTTCCTCTTCACATACTTCCTCTTCAATTAGTTCTTCCTCATATAGTTCCTCTTCAATTGGTTCCTCTTCATATACTTCCTCTTCAATTGGATCGTCTTCACTAAAAACTTGACAAAATTCTTCCTCATTTTGTTCATTTTCATCAAACCCCTCTTCATTTGGTTCTTCCATAGGTTCTTCCATAGGTTCTTCACTCTCAATATCAGTATCCTCATCGCAGCCACTACTATCAGTCAGGCTCAAAGCAACTGAACCATTCTTCCTCTCCATGATTAAAGAACAATTAGAAACCTTCACACCGGACAGGACAGAAGCAATCACCGATGCATTTCAAACCTAAATGCAACACATCAAGAACAATCAGAAAGAGAATCTCATTGAGAAACCACACACACACACACACAAAAGTTAAAAAGTGCATGATTAAAATATAGTATAATTTCACAAGGGACACATAGCAAAAGATGATTTACAGCACCTATAACCCTAGATGTTCTAATTCTTAACCAATCTCAAGAACTTTCATCACTAGCAGCAGCTCTATCTCAGGATCTCCAAATGCACCAATGCACTAACATTGAAACATCCAAAAATCTCAAACAGCCATGAACACATAATCCCCTTTTTGAATCAATCACATTAAATGTGAAAAGATGCAATCTTTTCCAATTCAAAGTACTCCATCCCAAAACCAAGAACTGAATTGAAACTGAGCTCCTTAAACAACAAATCCTAAACATTCATACTAATTACCCCAAAATCCAGGTAGTAAAGAAAACAAAATCTCAAGCCATTTCCACATAGTTCGATTATAAATTCAACAACAACATCTCGGACGAACTATAATCAAAATCAACATTTAAACAACTAAATCCTCATTCACGAAAATGAATCAACAAAACACTCAATCATCAATATGAATACCAGAAATCATTGAGAACACGCATAGAAAGTGAAGCAATCGAACCACTAAGACACGCGAGCGGAACCGGAGATCGGAACCCTAAGAACTCGTCGATCATTCGTGGCTAAAGATCAAAGAAAAGAACAGAAAGGTGCTTTCTTTTCTTGACGAAAAATAACCGTTTCCCGTTCTCTTCTCGTTTCCCGTTTCCCGTTCAACCCAATCCCATTCTCGAGGTTCCATCTCACCGTAGATGGAATTTATAACCCAATAAACGTTTATTTATTTATTTATATATTTATTTTTCTTTTAGCACTTAATCAATTTGTTTCTTTATTATTTAGAAATTTGATAATTTTATATTATTAAAAATAAATGTATTAAGTCCATTAAACCAACATTTAAACCAACATCAATCAGAAACAAGTCTGGTTTAAATAACATATATTTTGAAAAAAATCCAACATTAAAAAAATGGTATAATACTTTAATTGATTCCTTTACTTTTCTCTTTCTTCTCTTTTGGTCCCTCTACTCAGAAATGCTCCCGACTAGTCTCTCTATTTTTGAAGATGTACCCATTTAATTAAAAATACTCCCAACTAGTCCCTCTACTTTTAAAAATGACCCAACTAAAGGGACTAAGTGGGCATATTTTTTAAAATAGAGGGACTAGTTGGGAGCATTTCTAATTAAATGGACACATTTTCAAAAGTAAAGGGACTAGTTCGGAGAATTTCTAAGTAGAGGGACCAAAAGGAAAGAGAAAGAAAAGTACAGGGACTATTTTTGTGATTATAGCTAAAAAAATATTCAAACATATTTTTTCCATTTTGTTTTCCTCTACTAATTTTCAATTATTATTATTTTTTTAAAGATGGATAAGTCACTTCGAATAAAATTTTTTTTTATTACATGACTTATGGAGCTTCATTCTCCAAAAATATATCATCAATAAATCATCCAATGCTATGATTAAGAACTCTGTGTGACTGCACTATGTTTATGTCTGCTTCTTCTACTCCTTCAAGTGAATGTGTCTTCTGATGATGTTGTTTTACACCGGCAATATCAATGTTAATGTGTGAATTTCTCGGCGAAAGCATGATCTTGTCTATGAAACTTTGAAGGTGTTTTGATGAATGTGACAGCGAGAAACTTGCTCCCGATGTATTTGACCAAGTTGAAGACATTGATCTGTGGTTTTTAGCAACTCGATTCCTTGCTTGTTCATGCCATTTTCTCAAGGCTGCTTCTACTCTTTCAGAAAAAATCGTCGGCTTGATATTAGAACCCATCTGGTTTCAGCAATCCAATTTGATCAGAGATTGAAATTAATTTTAGGAATTTGTTTGTGTTTCTGATAATTTGATGTGTTTGTTACCTGTGTTACTAATGCATAGAGTGGAAGGGTGACATAACTACATAGAACTTGAACAAGAATTCTGATGAAAAAATTACAAAACAAAATGAGATTGATTTTGTGTTTATTCATTGTATGACAGCTTAGATTAAGGAAGCTAATTACCCCAATGAGATTCTGATTAATATGTCTTCGAATTGTCTGTGGAAGCATGAAGGGTATCCAAATTCATACTGTGAAAAGAAAAATGAGAAACAACTTCAATGCATTCGGTATCGTATTGATGTTCTTGAAACATTAATGATTAATGAGTTATTGAATTCCTCACCCATGTCCATGTGAAGAAGGCAAGCTGAAAAGCATTCTGCAAGATAAATATCATCGAGAATACAGCAGAAATAAGAATGTGTGATAATTTTATGTATTTTATCTGTGACATTAAATCAAGGATTTATGAAACAACGGAGTACCTGAAAGAGGACAAAGTGGATGAGATGGAGCAAGAGATGAGGATGTTTGAACCAGAAGAGTTCATCGGTTGGTTGAACAACGGGGTCGCCCTTAATTACATCTCCATCTCCAACAATTTGCATTGCCATCTTTGTAATGATCACTTGTAGTTTTGTTCCTACTAATAGAATGACCTGAATAATATTCATGTAACATTTAGAAATTTTTTTATCGTGGCTCGAGCTCTACCAAAATTGAAAACGACTTACAATTAAAGGGATAAATGGTAGCCATAGATAAGAATACCATCCTGTTGACAAACATTAATGCAATTAGATTAAATAAATGATAAATTGGAGGAATAATTGGGAGTTAGTTATATACATACCATCAATATTGAACAACAGGAAGAACACTGCAAGCAACCACAAAGCTGGACTGCAAGTATTAAAAGATAAAGCTCATCTTTTGCTGCAAATAAATATGAAAATCATAAGCATATATACCTTATTCCAACAACAACTTTGAAGTCCTCTTCAAGTGACCTCTTTATATACTTCTGAAAATCAAATTTAGCAGAGCTTTGTGGAGCTAAATGAGCCTGAGATTAAGAGTTAAACAGCTTTAACCAAGGATGAACAAAGAAATTTTTGCTGAATTTTAAATCATTGTCTTACCATGATAAACCCATGTCTTAGTGTCAAAAAATCAATTTTAGGAACTGAACTCACAAACTGTCTAAAGAAGCAAACCTGTCAAGAAAATGAATTTCCAATTTCTTTGAGACAATACATCAGTAACAACATGTGCAATCCAAGAGTTTCAACAATAACAACATGATACATGAGATTTTAGCATCACAGAGTATCATAAACATTTACTGAAAAACTATATGAATAATGTGTTTGATGATACATACAACCCAAATAAGAATTGTTGATTCACTCCAAAATCCCAAGTGCCTTCTAATGAAGCTAGTATTTCTGGCAAGCCTAAACCTGTTTGGATCTACAAATTCATTCAAAAAATAAATAAATAAAATCATCAAACATCAGTAAAATCATAAATTCACTGAACATGAGCATACCATGAGAGAACTGGTATTCTGCTGTTTTAGCTTCATTTTCCCATGACTTCCAGATTTTCATCTGCAACATAATGCACATTCTTAACTTTGTTTCCATAATTAAAACAAACTGATAATATAACCATAGTACCTTCAGTTTACTCAAAAGCATAGTGATTAAACAATAGAGAACATGAAACACAGCCAAAGTAAAAATGAATATATGGAGCTGGTGAAGGCCATCATATGATAAAAAAGGGTCCATATTCTGCAAATTCACAAACAAAATGAGCAATTTAACATACATCATTAAAAGAATGCATAAATTGAAGAGAAAATTAATAAAAACAAACTCATGCCTTGCTCTTGCACTTGCTTACAAGCACTTTACTGTCGAAAGTTCGACTCTTCTCCACCACCCCCTTACTCTTCTCTTTGCATGGATGCCATGAATTACTTAAACTTTTTGGCACACATATATCAGTGATAATCCCTTGTCCCACAGTCAATAGCAATGACAAGAACCCCATTAACATCAACTCTGCCACCATAAACAGGACTATAAACAAACTTCTACTCAAAATTCATTTACATGAGAAAATTAAAGAGAGACATATATCCATATACCAGACTTAAGATTTTCCAAAGCTTTGTGGAGAGCTTGTTTGTGATGTTTGATTAGCAACTAGAACAAGAACAAGAACAAGAACAAGATTAGAAGGGAAAGAGATGCATGCACACAAAGTGGTAATGATGAATAGCTAGCTTGCCTTTGAAAGGTGGTCAATGATGTGCTCAATGACTAGAGAGATGGCAATGAGAGTGAAGCACACTGATGCTAATGCCCATGTTGGTGATTCTTCAAGGCTTTTTGAACTTCCACTGTTTCCTCCCATGGAGTTCCAACCAACTCAAAACTCAAGTGAAACAGGCACACACACATATATACATATATATGTATGAAGATGAATAATCAATGACGTCCCCAGCAGCCGTCAGATGGTAAGCTGATGATTATAATCATCATGAACAATTCAAAACGTGTTCTACAATATCGCATAGGTTATAAACAACGGTAAAATTGTATGGTATTTGTATAACTAAACAACCGTTGAATGATGATCTAACGGCTGTGATTAAAAGTCCCTAGAGAACAGTAATCTATGGACATAGCTAGATTATCTTTTCCTTATATATATTATCATAAAATATTAAAAAATAAAATAATAATAAAAGGTGATTAGTAACATTAACATACTGGATTAACAAACATATTTTAGAAAGAAATATAGATAAACAATAATTTTTTTGAGATTAAATAAAAATTAACTGTAGTTTTAAGGAGTGTGTTAATTAAAAGAAATGCATATGTGATCATTAATGATTGACAAGAAGATACATGTTACTAATTTTTAGTATATGTGAAGATGTTCTGATGTTGCAAGTAGCACCACGCTACAACAAGTGGAGGTTGTAAGAGTAATAAAAAAAACTGTTTTCATACATTTGGATTGAAGGAAAAGAAGCAGGAAAGTTTCAGAAATTTAAAATATTATTATTCTAGTACTTCAACAGTATACTATATATATATATATATGAAAAAGGAAAAATTAAACACTAAGCATATGAAAGAAGAGATCATTAGAATTAATGTACAAATTTTCAAGGATGTGAGCCAAGATTCTATTTAATGGAAACTGAGACTAATACTAACAAATGATAAAAGCTAAGATAGTGATTGACACTAATCAATCTTTATATAGGGAATTCGGCAATTACAACAACACCTTTTTTTTTTTGGATTATATATATATAGAGAGAGAGAATTTTTCTATGAGGAAATAAAATGGGCAATTATATGGGAATATATAATATTTGAATGAATGTTTGTTTATTATCATGAGAGAGTTGAATGAATCAAAGAATGAAATTTGGCGTTAAAAGGAAGAGTGGAGGTTGTCATATGATATGATACAACTGAGCGCAACTTCCAAGTATTGGAGACCATCAAAAACAGAGTCGCTTATATAAGAGGATGTGGACTTCATGTTTGTTCCATCTAGAGATTGACATTTATTTATGGGAGGAATAAGCTAATAGAGATTGTATGAATTCTAAGTGGGGAAAATTATTTATATATATATATATATATTGCATGTACCATCTTATAATCTTCCTGTTAAAAAAATTGTTAATTATATATGGCTCTCATCAAACATTTTTAACTACATTGAAGATTTCACATGTTTGAGTACTTAGAAAAAAAATTGAAAGAGTTACACAAAACTGATCATACAAAACCAAACAACCACGTTTTTTTTTGTGGGTGTGGGAATTTACTTTTGAATAATGTTTGCAATTTCTCATTTATGATGGTTTTAATTGTAATTCGTTTCATATAGTTTCTCTCGTCATGGGTGTGTTATTTTATTCGTCGTTTCTAATATATATATTTTACTATTTTTGTTTCAAATTCCTTTCGTATTCCGATTGATGAGATTAAATATGTAGAAAGATATGTGAAGAAAATAAATTAAGGAGTAATTTTAAAAAGTATAGCTAAATAAAAATTTTGTAAAATGCTTGATGGTATGTAAATTCGATTAGCATACGAATAGCGAATAAATATTTATTTATATTTGGTAAATAATGAAAAAGTTGTTTGATTAAAAAACATCTCGTTTATATCAATTTCCTCTCACAATATTGATTGAGGTAAGTAATTTGTCCATCTTATCAAACAGTGTGAACATACACTAAGTCTGAGTTAATTTTGCAGTAGAATAAAGAGTCATTTACAGACATGGGCCAATTTTAAAAGCAAGAGCATTTGCAACAAGGGGAGATATCTACAAACATTGAATCTTTTCATGCCTTGGAAGCTGCCATCCCCCAATCTCAAAAAGCAAATTACAAATTTTCTCTCACCTTCGTAGGTATTAATGCACGTAATGGATGTCAACCTCCTAAAAAAGACGTGTAGAAATAAAAATTAAACAACTATCATTTCAAATAAGCCAATTCATTTGGGACCCTACTGATCCACTCTTTTCCCTATACAAAGTTGGGGTAGATGGCTTGGGCCAATCATTTGTTATAAGCCAATTCATTTAATGACACCCTGCAGATCCATTCTTTTTTCTATGCAAAGATGGGAGGGGGGGATTGGTGTGTGTGTGGTTCAATTCTTTAGAAAGCTCCTCATCTTTGTAAGAAAAAAAAATATATATTTACTAGACAAAATCCAGTAGTATAAAATTGATCTAAAAGGTGGAGAATCAACTTCATGACAAACCACCTTACTACATAGAAGCTAATATCAACCGTTAAAACCTGATTTCCGGGAGAGTTCACGCGCAGCCAGTGAACAAGACAAAAGAAACCAATCATTTAGAGATGCCAATCAGTTTCCAAAACTGCAGAAGCTTGTAAACCACCAAGGGTACTGAGTGATGCTCCAAAGCTAAAAATAGGGTCCAAACAGTAAAACTGACCAGTAGGAAAGGAGTTTAGGTAGACAGCAAATGCTTGCCATTCTTAATATAAATCATGGCATTGGCAGGAAAACTTAAGGAAGACTAATGGATGCTAAAACCTTATGAATGAAGTGAGCTTACAGCTTCTTTTTTTTTTTTCCTATACAATTTTTCTTTCAAAACAAATTATCAGCTGTACAATCTCAATTCCCAAAACTTTGATGTTACCTAGTGTATTTATAGGACAGCTATATTGCCAATGTTCCTTCAGCAATTTCGTTGTCTTCAGAGTCAGAATGGGTCTTGGATTTGGACATGACCCGGGAAAATCCATAACCGAGGGAACTGCCACTTATCTGACATAGCTGCAAACAAAAAAATTCAAGAGCTCAACCAGTTAGGGCAAGAGAGAAATTTTCATCCAGTCAACATAAACATTGCAGGAAGCTTGTTCTATAATTTATGGATCCAACTATAGTCTAAATGAAATAATGTTCATAATTTTTGAAGCAACAACCCATTAGAGTTGAATTTTTGATTATTATTGGGAAATCGTCTTGCTACTGTGTGGTTTCACTCATTTCAAGAGACAAGATCACCAGTGGGATAGGAAGCCCATGGGAAGAGGAGGCTCTCAAAGATCAGCTTAAAGCTAGTGGCATTTAGCAGTAAAATTAACAAAAACACAGAGGTTGTTGAGATTGTTCGGTGTTTCAGAACTCAAGATTGCCTCAGTGGAGGAAGCCTCAGAGGAAGGTGGGCGAGTCCGAGCTCTGTTTATTGTTGTGACCCGCAGTGAGCATGGCACCTGCGAAAGATCAGAATGAAGAGGCTCAGACTTAATCAAAGGTCACGGAGGTCCACACACATGGTTTGAGGATGGGGCCTGGCTGAGGATTCACATATTTTTGTTTTAGGGATGAGGAAAGGATGGGATCCCCCATCGTTTAAAATGGGACTGGCAAAAGCCACTATTTCGACCTCCTTTGTCAGTTCAACAAAAGTCAATCAATATGCAAAAATCAATCAAGATTTTCTTTAGAAACTCAACAAGGTTTACCCTCGTTGAAATTACGAAGATAATTTACTATTAGATTGTATTTGCATTTAGGGCTATATATACAATTTAGCCGATATTATAATTTATTAATTATAGTGACAAAATATGTAAATTGTTTATAATGTTAAGACGAAAATCCTCCACTCAAAAGCGTCAATCAAAGCATCCAAAGAACTTTTGCCTTCTCTGCGTTCCCATCCAACCACTCAACCAATCCAGAAGCAGGGATTTTTCGTCGTTGGACAACACCAAGAAAACCTGGATAACTTGAAGCTGAAACATATCAATATTTCTTAGTTACCTGAGCAAGTACAGCTGCCGCTAACTGCAGACTTGGTTCCAATGTCTCTGGGACAACCTAAAAAACATTCACATAAATACAGTTTTTTAATAGTCAAAAATGGAAATTAAAGATTATGTCCAGCTTCTCACTTAATAGCAGACAGATCATAAGAAAAAGCTGTAGTTAACCGCTTGTTAATCAATCGAATACAAAGAAAAGCTCATTTTATATATGTATTTATTTTTGGTTTTTAGAATGGACATGGAAAGTGAATTCTGTGAGACTCACCGCAGTTGCACCTGCCTTCTCCAAATTTAGGCCATGATCAACATCATGGGCCCGAACAAAAGTCTTTACATTGGGGAAGTACTTGTTCAGAGCCCAAACAGTTCGATAGCTTGCCCCTGGAGTATCTAAAGTTATTGCAGCAGCACATGCTCTCTCTGCCCCAACTTTATGGAGAACCTATGTACGATAAACAGAAAATATATACTGTAAAGAAAATGACATAGACAAACCTCTATAATATCTAAAATAGTTTGCTAACCTCACGGTTGCCTGCATCCCCAAAATATACAGGCAGATCAAGTGCACGCCCTTGGGAAACCCGCTCACTGACAAGTAAAAACATATCCCTAATGCTTTCCACCACAACTTGAAATTACAATAGTTCGATTTATGAATGAGCATTCAGCCCTAGATTGCTTTTTTCACTGGCAGTTCTGATATAAATCCTTAACAAAGCTGCTGGGTAAATATATGGCAGGCAAATAATAACTTGACTGACAAAATAAATGACCAGCTGAATAAGAGAAACACCTTTCAGTGTCTAAGGGAAAGCCTTTATTTAAATAATGTTCTAATTCTCTTCAGGAAGGAGAGCCTTTATTCAAATAAAGCCTTTGTTCACAGTTTAACAAGTGTTCTACATCATTAACTACAAGAGGATTGACCTTAGCACACTGTGATGACATGAGCTTTGGTTGCCCTCTTCTTGAGCCTAATTCTCCCAATGACCACAAGATGGCTTGAATAGAATAGGGCCTATATTGACTTGGCTCAATTAAAAAACAGACTGGGATTGAAAGCTAGACATCTCAAACCATAAAAGTTTCTCCCTAGTACTACCCAGAATGATTCAGTTTTCTTGAGAATACAATCAGGAAAGAGTTATACATGTGGTTAATGTAAACTTAATGAAAAGAAATTTCAGAGTTAAACACAGTTTTTTTTTTTTTAATGAAAAGCGCTACACTGCAGCTACTTATTAAGAAAAGCAAAGAACAACCAGACAGAGAAACAAACAAGAAAAACAAAGTATGTTGATTAACAAGACAAGTTTCTCTACATTACTCAATTTATATTTGCTTGAAAAGGAAACAAATCATAAATGTTGAATATAAACTAGTATCAACCACTAAGCCAAAGAGCCACAGCAAATAATGATTCAACTTAATAGAAATAAGTCCATGAATCATAAAGTATATTAAGAAACAACCAATCAAAATGAACCAGCTAAGTTGGCAGCAGATGCTTTCAAGTCCTAAGACTGGTCAGTGCATAAAAATTTGCTCTAGGAACCCAAGTTAAAAGAGTTCATAAGTACTGCAAAGATGGTGCAACTCCTTGGCAATTTAAAGGGAAGAAACAACAATGGTCATTAATAACAAGATAACCATTTTGAAGATCATACAACACTTTGAAATATAAGCACAAAAAATTGTTAGATCAGATAAGAGAGTCATACCAGTCCACATCTAGAGCAACAAAAGGAATCAACCTTTCAGAAAGAAGCTGTGCGATGATCTTAAACAATATGGAAAATACAGTTGGTATAAGATAAATGGACAAAGCTTGGAAACATTTGAAAAGAAAAAACCAGGAAGTCACATACCTGCCCAACACGACCAAAACCACATAGGATGATATGGTCTTGCAAGTCATCAGTCTGTAAAGACAACCAAAAATCTCCTCAGAGAACTAGAAAAGACAACCAAACTCTAATACATGTCTTTAAATAACTGAACATCTGATTCAGGGAAAACAAATGAAATCAGTTAGTCAAATGACGAATATATAATCAGGAAGCTCTTGAACAACACTGCATTGTACAGGATAATTGGACATAGATCACAATGTTTTACAAATAGTGCAATTAAAGGCTACTGGACTGAAATTTGTATTCTAACAAAGCTTAACTAGATGCACAGAAATCCTTTGCTATTGTTTGCAATGTACGCATGAGCTGATTTGATGAGAAGGTAGTAATAACTGTGTGAGATAAATGGAACAAATACTTGTACATAACACACAACTTTATTTCCTACTTGACCGTGTGTCAAAGTAGAAAGTAAAACTATACCACTAACAAATGCGCCATGAGGCAAATATAACAAAAGGAAGGTAGTAATAACTGTAAAAGTCAAAAAAGATTGATATATACAATTAAGTGGCCTAAGAGCTTTACCTCACTTTCCACTGGCATGAAACTCCGAACATCCTGCTGATCAAAGCGAGAGGCAATCATCTGACCTCCAGCAGCTAGCCATGGTGTAAGAGCCATAGATATGCCAACCACCAAGAACAACAAAGACGAAAGTTGAGGAGACATAATACCCTACAAAACATTGGTCAGACAGAAAATTGCTTCTGTTTCTGTACGCAACAATTCAGGAAATACTTCTAACAAACTACTGCACTTGATTTTTCTAAATACAGGCATTCTTATCATTATGTACAAGAATTTATCAAAGACACAAATGTGCACATTGTCATGCACCAAATTGCACTCGTGCTAAAAATTAAGGTCAAAATTTTGTGCACCTATTTCCATTATTGCCACACAGAATCTCCTCTCTGAATAATGGGACAATCACTAGAGATTCAAAAGATCATTGTCATGCACCAGATTGCACTCATGCTTAAAAAAACGAGGTCATGTTTTTGTGCACCTATTTCATTTATTGCAGCACAAAATCTCCTCTATGAATAATGGGGCAATCACTAGAGATTCACAAGATCATTACATGACAAAATGCAGAAAATATATATTTCTTGCCCACCAAACATATACCTGATTCACTGCCTCCCCAAAAGCCACAAAAGCAAATTCTCCACCAGGCGCAAGGAGAAGACCAGTTCTTATTGCGGCTGTGCTTGAAAGGCCTAAAATCCTACCTAGCAATGAAACCAGAAGGGTCTTGCCACCAATCAGAAGACTTAAAGTCCCAACAATGACAGGAAAGTTTGAAAGGAGCAGCTTTGGATCTATAGACATTCCAACCTGAAAATGCATGCCCAAATAGAATATCAATAATGTTTAAATACAGCACAAGTGAGAGATAACACCATTTTCTGCCTTTAAACTTGCATTGGATGTTGATCTTGACTTTGCAATGTCCACCAAAAAAAAAGAAAAAGAAAAAGAAAGAAAGGAACAATCCAGAGAAGAAGCTGGCTTGACAAACTTAATTGGCACATACGAGGAAAATACTAAATTAAACCAATAAATTAACATGTTTATCAATATGAGTACCACTTCATCCAATATAAGTACCTAATATCGGTATTCCCCACATATCTATCTGACTTTTCGGTTAAACATTCTTGCTTAGAGCATCAAACACTATTGAAGATCTGCTAGTCAGCTGTCCTGCATGCATATGCTTATCAGTTTGCCCTCTCCTTATCCTTGTTTTGCAAATCACACACCTTTTCGGTTAACACTTAACACTATTTATCCTAATGAGTTTATCACATACAAATTTCATCTCATCCCATCAAGCTCTCATCATGTCCCATCTAACCAAGATTAACACAACTAATAATCAATTGCATGAAAGAAATGAGGTAAAAGAGAATCAGTAACTTGCAGGTGTATGTCAAATAGCCATAAAAAAACCAGTTAAGAACCCTCTGCATATTACGTACAGTCATGAAAAAGAGACCCAGTAGAAGTCCACGATATGGTGCAATATCTGATTCAACCTGCAAGGAAAATTCTGTTTCTGCTAGTAGGAGACCAGCCAAAAATGCTCCCAGTGCCATAGAAAGCCCAGCCTATATTAAAAGAAGTATCTTGCAAATCATTTTTTCCAGGCAAGTAAATTGAGGCAGCATAGAGGTCAATGGATGTGCCTACCCGAGCAGTAAGTAGACTAGTTCCCAGAATAACAAGAAGCGTGTTTGCAGAAAATATTTCTGCATTTTGATTCTCTGCAATTTGCTTATAAATTGGGCGAAGGAACTGTCAATTTACAAGAGAGTATTGTCAGAAGAGTTAAAATTGATCTGTGCTCAAATGCCAAATTGAATACTTTCCAGTCATATTTTTATTTTTAGAACAGGAAAACCATTACCAATCGACCTCCAGCAATTATTGCAGTGATAGCAACCACAGCTTTTACACCAGCAAGTCCAAGAGCTTCTGCTATTGCTTGAAAACCGATCTGAGAGTAGAAATGTCAAATGCATGGATATATGCACACATATGTTCATGCATCCATATATAAGGAGTAAATAATAAGTAATAAGAAAGTTGCCTGAAAATAAAGACCATTGTGTTTGTAAGGTTCCCCAAATTTTCACATTATTGAACCTAGGAGACAAATATCAAGAAAAGTAGTTACCCCTCCTTTAGAAGAGCTGGGTGAAATAAGAGGTATTAATATCAGCAAGACAACCACTGCCAGGTCCTGAGAAGAACAATCAACTGATGTTGTCAGAGAAAGTAAATAAAAAAATATATTTAAGTCTTTCAAGAAATTTAATATTTTAAGCAGACTCCTTCCCTAAGATGTTGCAAACCTTATGTTGGCATAACCAATTTTCCAAGAGAAGAGATTACCTCACAAAAGCAGAGAACAAGCACAGTGGAGAGAAAATTGGACTACTAATTTAAACCATATCATCAACAAAAAAAAAAATTAAAAAAAAAAATCAAATAATCAAATAAGCAACATGAACAGAAAAGATGGCCTTATGTATTAGACACATTGAACTCCAATTCTTTTATAGATCTTCAGACAGATGAATGAGATGCAAAACCAAATTTGAGCATTGTTAGCTCTCAAAATCATTCTCATAATGTTCATCAAACATCTGAATAAAAAGAATAGGAAAATAAAATAATAAAAACTTGCCCAGCATCTGATGCTCTGCTTCTGAAAAGGGTATAAATCAAAAACCAAATCTAGTTCAGCATCCAGTTCTCTGGTTCAATAAGCACCTTGCTTGACAAATTAGATGTTTATTCGATTGGTATAACAACTTTAGCATTTTCCCCACTTCGCTAATCTTTCTTCTTCATTTATGGTATGTAAAACATTTCCTTTTTATAGTTCCTTTTATTAGGGGATTCCAGCTTCTCTTTTCTTTTCTTTCTCATTTGCTTAATTTTCTAGAGTTACCTAGCATACAATCTCAGTTTTCTCCTTAGGGGCCCTTTGGTTAAATCGCAGTGCAAGTCAAATTACAATATAAGTGAAAATGTTGTATTTCAAATTACATAAATGCTGTTTGGTTTGTTGTAATTAAAAATGTTGTATTTACTTTTTCATTATTTGGTTTAATGTAAGTTGAGGGATATAATCACTATATAAGTATGGTGGTGAGATTACCCCATTATCTATTATTAAGACCAAGTATTTAATAGTCTTCATAAAAATTAATTTAGGCAAAAACAAGTAATTAATTTAATAAACTGTTTATAAAGTTTAAAAATAGTAAAACTTTCTTTAATTTTATGACTTAAAAAATAAGTTTATAATTAAATTTTAAAAACACTTACTTTGTTAAAAATATATTTATAATATTATCAATTATAAACTATTTTTATCATAAAAATATTCTATTATATAAATATTTAATTATTTAAAAAAATAAAAAATGTATGTACTTATATATTTTAATAATACTTTTATAATTAAATATAAGATAGCTTTAGTGATGAGATAACCATGGTAGTGAGGAGATGTCATTTACTTTACAGTATTTCAACCTACAACAAAATTAAATTTACAGCAAATTTTGTTGTAAATTGAAATGCTATGGAAGTGAGTGAGTTATAAGTTGCTTTACATATACTACTTAGGTGTAAGTGAAATGCTTAAGTACAAGAATTATCTAGAATACCATCAAATTTAAAAAAGCTAAATACAAGAATCATGTACCTGGAAAAGCAAGACCGAAAAGGTAGCACGACCATGGCGTGAAGTGCTCTCTCCTCGCTCTTGGAGTACCTTAAAAAAATTATGTTGCCTCAATATACCAAAGATAAGCAAATTTATCATTATGCATTTGGCTAGATATAAACAAGAACCTAGCAAGAAGTGCCTCTACATAAGGGAAGAAAAAAAAAGAAAGAAAAGGTCTACTCTTGACAACAAGATAGTCACTGGTAAAGATGAGCAAGTTAAATATATCAACTTAATAAGTTGATTGAAGTAAGATTGTTTGACATAATTTGGTGTCTCATTATATCTGATTCTCAACCTTGAAAATTTCAAAGCTAAACTTAAGATCCAATAAAGTAGAGCCACAGAAGACAACACAAACAGATAAGACTTCGCATTTCATCAGTCATAAATACTTTTAACTTAAAAACTAGTTTTTTACATCAGAATAGAATGCACAGGAGGATGGGTAAGATGGTAAAGGCAAGAGCATGATAGACGCTAAACTCAAGTGCCTCATTCGAAATGGAAGTATTATGGAACCATATAACATAAATGAAAATGTTTTCAAAATCTAAAAGCTACATCAAAATCAATCTGAAACATATCCTACTGATGATTAGCATTATAGAAATAATGAAAACCCTTGCTATACTCTACAGATAAGGAAATTAGTTAGGCACCATTACCAAGGGTCCATACAAGAAAGATAACCTGCAGAAAAACTTTACCTGCAAGACAACAGCCGTAGAAGATAGAGCTAGACCATTACCAATGACAATTGCAGCAGGACCTGGCAGCCCAGAGGCAAAGTGAGCAACTAACCCAACCACAGTAGCAGTTGCCAGCACCTGCAATGTAACGTTGGCATGGTCAACAGACCGACAATATATTCTCACTGCTACATTTAACAGTAACCAGGTTTTTCAAATTATGGAATCACCTGAGCAGTGCCTAAACCAAAAACATACTTCTTCATCGAGCTTAATCTTTCTACTGAAAGCTGCAGGCATGAATCATATATTTCATTACTTTTAAAATGAGCAAAATGAGCGTCAATACATGGGCATTTAGGAAGCAGCAAATTTGAAGTTAAATAAGAAACTATAACAAATTACCTCAAGCCCAATATTAAATAGCAAGAACACAACTCCAAATTCAGCAATGGCCTTTGTTCCATGAACGTGACGGATGATAGAAAATCCATAAGGCCCAATAAGGATACCGGCAGCAAGATATCCAAGAACAGGACTACCTAAGGCATGCTCCATTACAAATACGATAATGCAGTTATTTACATGATGCACACAAGCAAAAACCAACCGATTGAGTTGTCAACTACATAAGAAAAAGAAACAAGATGCCAACATTTTCACTGAACTCAAAGTTAACAGAGTAAAGAAAGCGATATCTTATCTGATGATTTGCTCTCATTGAAAGTTGAGGGAAAAGATAAAGGGAAAAGGAAACCCAATGTAGGCAATGATAAATTTTGTATTGATCAAGCATAAATTGGCCCAAACAGTGACAGGAGCATGATCTATGGCAAGGTTCAAGTGTTCAACATCACAACATAATCACATTTGTTGTAAAGCCATATGCTGGGCGTAAGGAAAAGAAACAATTCCACAAGTTTACCAATATAGGAGAACATCCAAAAATGACCACAAATCAAAAAATTGAGCATTTTGGTGAGCACTTGATTATGTAGATTAAGATGTCACTAAAGTAAATGGTTCCAAGTCACAATAGCTGTTAGACTTATTTCATTCTGTATGGCAGCAATGGCAAATTCTGTCCTGGGACAATATGCTATTTATCTGGACGAACAACAAAATATAGTGAAAAACAACAGTGCAGGAACGGTTAAGATAGATGTAAAACAGAACGGATAATGTCAGGAAATGAGTACATGGTGGCATCAATGTACTGTTGGTTGAAGAATAAGAAATGGAAACAAAAATAAGCCAGAATCAAATATGGTTGACAATAACTAAGACACCAAATTCCAATAATGAGATGAGAAGAAAAATAGAAGCTCATTGTAAAGAGGGATTTCAAGATGCTTGATGGCATTACAAATACCACCCCCAAAGAAACATTTAGAAGATGGGTTTGAGAAACCACCAAAATGATTTGGATAAGGTGCAATGGTTATTCTCACAATAGAGAATTTGCACCATTAAACAGGGTGCAAACCCTTTGGATAATGTGCTATCAAAATTGGTTCACAACTATGAAACTTGTCGTTGGTGCACTTTTACCTAGAATCCACTATTGATTCTAAGGACTGTGATAATGTATTAATGCAAGCAGGTTTTTAGCAGACATAAACTGTTAACATGATGTTGGCTCATAACATATCTGTTAAGATTTTATATTTTGGTACTAGTGGGCCCTTATATGGGACATCTATATGAACTAGGGAGTGTTACAGCAAAAATCTAAAGACTTAGTAGCCCAACCCATAAACATATATATAAACTCATTACACTTCTATCACACAACCGATGCGGGACTATGTTTCCAACACCCTCCCTTAAATTCAACTCGGTCGAACTTGCTCAGACTTGTACACCAGAGGTCTGTTTACCAGGACTTGTACACTACTTTGTGTCTCAGAGGCCCTACACACATGGACTTGCTACTACAGTGTCTCGGAGATCCCTACTCACATGGACTCATGTACACCACTTGGTCTCAAAGGTCCATTTTTCCTTATACACGTATATAAACCCATTACACTTCTATAACTACAACCGATCACGGGACTATATTTCCAACAATATCTAATTATTCAAATTCATATCCGAGTAAAAGGGACCTGCTTAAGGCATATGACTTCTACCATCAAATGACACTTTTACTACAAAGCATCTTCAATTTATCCACAAGCATGAGCTCCTAGTCAGTGGAAATTTGCAATTGTTACAAAGTTTTTATGCTTGTCCTTCGATAAATATATCTTACAAACATACTATAGAGCTGAAAAATTCATCCATAAGCATAAATAGAGGAAAGTTTTAAGAGTCATATAACATTAATATCATGCCCTCTCATGAGAATCTCATCCTAAAATATTGTAATTCTAAACGGGCTTAAGAACATCTCCACTTCATGCACTAGAGCATGGGGGCCGCATTGACAGTGGAATTATTATGACACTGAAAAGTCTAAATATGAAACCAGGTCCTATAAAGAACACGTGAAAATGAAAACAGAAGTGATAAAATATTAGAGCATAAACACAGGACAATGTTAGACATGCAATATGCAAAAGTAAGTATTAAAAAACCATAATCACTAACCTCCAGGTATTTTCTGGAATAAAGGTACAAATACAACACTGGCAAGAAGTAACCATAGCATGTCAAAAAGGGAAGCTTCTTCTTCATTTATCTGCAAAGGAGTTAAAACTAAAAACTTGATGCAAGATCCATAAATCAAAAACCATGAAATGTGATATTGTTTTAGTAAGAACTTGCAATATGCAGAGTCTGTGGACTATGACTTCATGGACAACCAACAAAAAATAGACATACCTCTTGCTGGGGTAAGCGCTCAATGAGTTTCTTCAATCTTCTAGGGAACCTCCTTATCTCTCGAAGCATAGGCTTTGCTGTTGAGGTCACTTCTTCAATACCAGTAATTATATCTTGCTGAGGAACCAACTGAGAATATTTTTCTGCTTTATTATTAAGAAACATTGTCCTGTGAAAGGGTGTAAGAGAGGGTAAGAGAAGAGAGAGAGCCTTTTCTGCAACTAGCAGCAAATATGATCAAATATTAGGTTAGTCGAAGGACAATAACAAGAACAAATCAACAACGAAACAGAGTAACTAGTTCAATATGACCTTCAAAAATAACAGGTGAAGGGAATATATACAGACCATCAACATGAACGAATGAAAGAAAGCATAACCAATAACACTACATAAGAAACATACTTTTAAGAAAGCAAGGGATGGGACAAGTTTCAATGAAGCTTTGATGGGAATCCAACCTCTGTCAACTAAAACTAGTCACTGATTGCAAACCTACCAGTGGCATATGCCTAGCAGGAACATTACCGATTCTTAATCAAGGCAGAAAAAATCTTCTAAGAAAAATGTATCCACCATAAACAGTTCCAACAAATAATAGTAAATGCTCATGAACAGTTGGTAGATAAAGTCAATCCTTTTTTTCTTAACTCAAAAATCAATAGCCAATGAAGAGGCTCTTGCATTGACGGTCATTAGAGTCGACATTAGTGTACATCATCGGTATGATGTTGACTAAATCAACTTCTTGTGAAATAAAGAGCGTAAAATTGTCCTAGAGCTAAACTTACCCCATCCCAAGAAGCATCATGCCAAGAACCAGCTTTGGGAGCTTGCTTTCTCAAATAGGCAACAAGAGCTTGGAAGAAAGAGACATACGTGATCTCTTCCCCATCTTCACTGAAAGAAAAAAACGATGCAGAGAAAAACCGAGAGGACTTCTTTAATAGTGCTTTCGAACGTTGGGGAGGCACAGAACCATCCTTTGTCAAGTCCTTTTGTTGTGCTTCCAGCTTCTTTCCTTGAAATCCATCAACTGATTTGTCAATCTCAGCTTCTGCTTCCCCATGTAAGTCTAAATTGATATTCCCATTCTCTTGATCAAGAATGTCATGAGACGAAACATAGCCTTTGGCACTTGGGCCCCAAAATGCATCATCTGCCAATAAATCATCACCTGCCAAAGCATCTTCATCTCTTCCAATAATAGAATCACTACCGGTACCTCTGCTAAATTCCTCCTTTGTGACAAACTCTTCACTGATTACCTGGTTTTGAGAAGGTCCCTGCTGGTCAACAATATCAGCAGAAGAGATGGCCTTCTCGGCTCGCTGTAATGCAATTTCTGCATCATTCACACGTTGTGTAGCCCTCAATTTCAAAAAGTCACTGCCTGCTCAGCAAGAAGCATTATGTTAGCCACTTCCTCTTCTGCCTTTTAATGCATCAAACTGAGCCTTCTCAGCTACCTCACTCAACCTATCCACTTCCTTCTGCAGCTCCATTTTTCTTGGCTTGTATTTTTCTTCAAGTCTGCTTCACAGTATGCCAAGCAGATCTCACATTCCTTGATCTCTTCCTGCGCAAGTGCCACTGCTTCATCCTCATCATTCTGTTTGGAAGTTTCCACAGGCACTGCCTCCCTTTCTTATTGAATCCAAAGCTTCTATGGCTAACTGTAACCTGGCCTCAGCCATGGAAAGTGACATGGTGGCCTTCTGAACAGCTTCTTTTGGCAACAGACTCTTCATTGATGATCACTTGAACCCTAGAAACAGCAGAATTAACTTCATCCCAAGTGCTTGCTGCCTCATCCTGGAGAGAGATTGCCAATTCAGAAATCCCTCTGGGCCTTTTCCTCAAACATAGTACTGTTGAGACGAGAAACATCCAATTCCTTCAGAGCTTTCTGAAGCATTTCCCTCAAATCCTCTAATCCTGGGCTATCCTCTCCTCTTCCACTGAATCAGTGGGCCCTTTTATCAGATTCCTTGTCCGCGCCATCACCAGAAGAGCTTCCAACAATTTCAACATTGTGATTGCTACCATCCACAAAAAGCTAAAGAATCATTTCCTGGCAATGTAATGACAAGGATGACCTAGAAAATCTTAAAGACCCTCAATAGGTCACCACTCAAAAAATTCTGTGGTCTAGAACATCGAAATAAGCCATTGAAATCTCCAGCACAAGCAACCCTAACCACAGCCCGCTGCTTCCTCCTCTTCAAAAGATGATACATGGAAAACCCTAGAATCTGCAAAGACTACTACAACCACGGCGTCCATTCCTAAACCCCTGAGTTAAAGGCCGACAGCATGCAGTCGATTGACCAAACCCGCAAGCTAAATCCATCTCCTATTACCAAGAAACTCAAGCAAACCTAATGAAACAAATCAAGATAGTCAAATCCATCATCAGATTCCAAAAATGGCAAAAAGAAATCAAGAACATCAAAATCAAAAACCCCTAGATAAACCATATAAAACAGGAACAACCACTCTGAACAACGCCAAGAACACTAAAGTTCATAGGAAAAATACATCATCATCGGTCACAAAAATGAAGAAACTATGACATTAAACCCTTGACATCAAACTCGTTAAACCATCTCCCTGATTGTTTGAAGAACCCTCATTAACAAAAGAATCAAACGCCGAAATCGAAAAGAGAGTTCTAAAGAACTGGAAAAAAGGAGTGTGGAGGAGCTCACCGATCAAGAGGAAAGGCGAGATCAATGGAGCTCACAGCGGAGGAGGGATCGACGCTTCATGGCGAGAGTTCAAGTGAGCGAGGGCGGGGAATACGAGGAGGACTCTTGTCGGAAAAGAAGAAGAAGCCACGGAGACGAAACCAACGGAAGCTATGGAGAGAGAATAAGATCGTCAAATCAAATGGGCAGTGAGAGGCTTCAAATATAAAGACAAGAATGGACCTGAACTTTGATTTTATTTACGGATATGCCCAACTTCAACGGATTCTTGCGGAGGGAATATTCGTGCAAATATATCTAGAGCCCTGATATTATTTGGAAAGAAAAATGATGGGCTACATTGAAGGTCTACTTGGCACGTTTTTCAAATCTTTTTTCATGTATTTAAATAAAAATTTAAATTTTAAACAAACCACTTTGGATACACTCAAATTGGCTTCAAAAAAATGAAGAAATTTAAACACTGATCAGGCATCAGGCTTAACAAATAAAATGAGATAGATAAAAAGAGAAGACAGTTTACACTTGTGAAAAAACATAGCTCATCCATACAAGAGACACATGTGGGCACTTATTTTGTTTTGTGAATTATAAGTGTTGATTATACTGCTGGCACACAAGAAAAATACGAGATCGATAAACACAGGGAGTTTATCCAGCCATTCAACGCCTTCCCGATGCCACTGATTCTCGCGGAAAATAGGTATCTGACTCCGAGAGAGCACAGAGTCGCTAGCTGATCGTAAGGATGATCCTTGGATGGGATCTCCAATATGGCTGGAACTGGTTTGTTGTAGCTATCAACTAAAAATCTGATCATATTTGCAACCTGAAACAAATGGAAGGAAGGATAATTGGTACATAACATGGTCAAATGTTCTGCAGAATTTTTATTTGGAAGTAAAATCTGCTCCTCAGCACAAAATACAATCACTACTTTCACAGCTCTACAAAAGCATTGTCAAATTGTTTTCCAATGATAAGGTTGTTTGGAATCAGTGGTAGTGATTGTCATGGTCATGAAATGCTTCGTAAGATAACGTGCGGCATTACGTTTTTTAACGACGCTACTACCGAACCTGTCTCCTGGTCACATCGCGTACGGCCATAATTTCACAAGTCGAAAAATATTCCGTAATGCCGAGGTGAGGTCCAGACGCTATTTCATTCTATAATTGCTGACTCAAAGCACCTTCGCGAGAAACGGCCCTCAAACATACAAATGTCGGGATACGAGCTGACAGAGATGCTTTCGACTAGCCACATCGCTACAAACGATGCCAGGCCGCACATACATCTTACGTAAACATTATTAGCCACTGTCGATACTGCTGACCCTAATCATCATAACTATGAAAGAAAGTGAGCAAAAATATATGCATACAACATGTGTACACAGCTTGATGGGATGAAATTTGGCATTTTGCTATCATGAATTTCACACCTACACAAGCAAAGACAAACCGGATGTGATGGCCAGAGTTGCTGAGTTGTTTATCCATTTGCCGTGGGTATGCTATTCATACAATAGAAGTTGACAAATCAAACAGAAATATTGGTAACAACCTAAAACTCAGACTGGAAGCACGCTCATCAAAAAGCCTCTGGAATATACGATGATTTTATTCCAAAGAAATTATTAATTTGTTACAGTCACAAAGACTCATATGCAAGAAGGGGGTAGGCTGAGAGGCTTGTCCAGATGGATTTAAAAATTGAAAAGAAATGTCATCCTAGATGGACCCAAGCTCTCGTTGATGTCTTACATAGGCTGACACAATTTAAAAACCAATAGATAAATCACTGATTTATTGAAACGGAAAAAACCAGTACATAAACCAAAAGAAAACTCACAATCGACAAGAGAACCAACTAGGTTGACAGATTGACTCATATACAAAGTCATTGATTATATTCTCAAAAAAAAAAATATGGCGTATGTTTCAGGCAGAACCACTATTCCTTTAAACAATCCTCAACGATATAAATAAAATATGATACTGCCGAAAAAATAAATAAATAAAGGACAAACAAAGTTTCTGATAATAGCTATAGGTGCTAAATTGCAAAAGTAACAATGGCAAAGGTTGATATTTACTTACATATTGGCTTATCAGCACAATTGCAATATCTTCCTTTGATGTGAACTCTTTGAATGCATCCTCGATTGCTTTTACCGTTGTTTCTAAGATAATACAAGCAAATGAATAGTTTTAATAAGTAAAATGGGGATGAAAGTTACGACAAATTTCAACCAAATAAAAAGGAATATGACTATTTCTCACAATCATAGCAACTATATCTGATCACATGCTATTGTAAACAAGTAACAAGCAAGAGAGATGTCATAGAATCAATAGCTATACAAATCAAATAATTGCAACAGATAACGGTCACACAGATTAATGCATTTTGTTAAACATAATGATCCATTTATCCCAAAGCAACTCCTCATATGATCAAATACACATCTAATGAATAACCACATTGTTCAATGAGGTCGTGCACATACTTGAGTCCACAATAAGGTAGTTTGTCTTTCTCCTCAGATCAACATTACCAACTCCAGCCAACAAAAATCCAGTCACAGTATCCTGAAATGACATTAATATCAGGCTATCAATGAATTCACAATGTTCTGATAGGAAACTACAATCACTGCACAATGATTATGGTCATAGTTTATATTGATGTTTTATTCACAATGAAATCAAGCATAACCTGCAGTAAGATCAAACTAACAAAAATATATCAAAAACAAACAGGAAAAATAACCAGAAAAATAATTAAGATATGATCACCCCTACCTCATCAGCAATCATGGCAATAAGGGCTGAGTTGTGTAGTGGGGATCTGAGCTCTTCCAGCCATTCTGTGTATTATTATCCCTGTCCAAGAAACTATTATCAATCAAAAACTCAAATTCAACTCATTTCTGAGGAATTTTTTTCAGAATTATAGAGAAATCAAGCTCCACGATACTTCAAGCTAGTAACTTTCAGGAAATTTACAAGCCACATTACCAAACAACAAAGATCAATCAAATAAATTGCTAACACCAAACTAAAAGTTATGAGAGAAACCAAATAAGGAGATGATGAACTGAGGTTCAGCAATGGTCCTATAATTTTCAGTAAATAGAGCGTTATCCAAAACAGAAGTTGTTAAAATTGGATGGACCAACACCGATAAATGTGATAGGATCTATCATCAATGTTTATTTGTCACCAGGTCCGGGTTTTTACTAGAATTATCTTCATTAACATGCGCTAAAAGTGGTATCACCCTGCTTCATAATGTAAGGGCGTGTGCATGAGCTTGCAGGTAGGCAATCCAACCCAAACCAGCATATCCAATTCAATTGAATTCCAATCAACAAGCTGGAGGTATGACTGAGTGGATATACCACTATCTCATCCTAATTCTAACTTTAATGACTAGTTTAAGCTAGATAATGTCAAATAAAAGACTTTTACTATTGTTCAATCTAACAAGCACAACTTTTTCTACTAATAATTTGACAAGTAAGATTTCTAATTTGGTTGGTCACATAGGAGTCATATTCACTTCAGAATTTTTATAATAGTTACCACTCAATATATCAATCTCTAAATTATCAATCAGACTGACAGATTGACAAGCACCTCCATTTAACATAGCACCAGATACATATACCAATTATCCAAAATAAAGTTATAAACAATCTAATCACAGCAGATCATACAATAGAACCTCATAGTAATTCATATAAAATGTAACATCTAATAAAGAAAACCTCAAGTCTAAGACACTATAACCAAAATAGATGTATTGCAACTTTGCAAGTCCTAAATCTAATGTTTAGTATGGATGAGAGAATGGGCTTGATTCCAATGAGAAGAACCAGAACCAAGGCAACAAAGTCATAGAATTCCACTATCTCCGTCACTAATTATTCCTGGAACGATGTCAGCATGCCTTCTCAACCATGAAGGACGAGATCTTAACCATAAAATTCCCATATTGATCCTTAACAAAAGAAAAACCATTGTCTTGATGGGAACCAAACCATCTCTCCATCATTCTTACTATCCTTCTTCCTTTGCTTCCTTTCCCTCGAATTACCTCCATTAAAGCGACCAAACTCACATCTAACCCTAACTAGCATCGAATCCAAAAGGACCAAAACCACACAAAAAATCCATGAAAGCTCAACAACACAGTAATTCAAATCTATGATATCCAAAACCCACCATCAAACCCCAAAAATCCATCATCAGAATCACAATAAAAACACAGAAATCGAATTGAAAAAGGCAATCAAGAGCTCAGAAATCAAGCGAACAAGCAACAATCAAGACAAGGGTTTGCTTCCAAGTACCTTCAAGAGTCGCAAACGATCTCTCTCTTCTCTTCTCTTCTCCGCCGCTCCGAGGATCGCCGGAAGTCGCCGCTCTCAGATCGCAAACGAGAGTGCTTTTTCCGTTCTCCACGGTTTTGGGGCCCTTTGCTTCTGGTGTCCGCGAGAAGCTTACGCTATCGTGAAACAGTCGAAAACGATGAGTAACATCCACACCGTTCAGTGATTCAATAGACGGTCGAAGATTAAGAGGACCATCTTGGTTATTTAATCACGAGGATCAGCAGATCCGAATCAAAAAGAGCTTCGTGGATGTGGCGCAGTAGAATACTTACCAACTTGCCATGCAGTCATTGGTTCTTTATTCTGTATTTATAGTATATATATATATATATAAGGAGTATTTGTAAACCTTTAAAATTTAACAAATTATAATAATTTAAATGGGGAAAATCCTCGGCAGATGGGCCCAATTCATATAATAAGCGTGGCCTATACTCTTTTGGGACCTTTGGGTTGATTGGCTCTATTAATCTTTATATATATATATATATATATAGTAAATAAACCACAATTACATTAAAGAGAGAGAGTACAAAGGATAATAAACATGTATAACTCCACATGAAGTTAGGGAAACAAGACACAACAGTGTGAATAAATACTACGAGACAAAGCAACATGCTACTCGATAAGACACAAGGGAGGGAGAGAGGGACAAGCGCGAGTACAACATCGTGAGTGACAACTCAAATGGAACTCATCAGTGCTCGCTGCGACTCAGCGCGTAGGCCCGAGAAACCTGGAGCACAGTTACCAACCGCAGCATAGACCCTGCAAGCTTTCAGTGCATCTCCCTCAGCATGTAAACTCCACCGAATTCAAGAGAGGTGACATATAACAAATTTTCATAAATAGCAGTAGGCATAAACACGTAACTCGAAACACAATTATTTCTACAAGCGTTCAAATTTGCCACAAAACCACCTCGCAAACCAAAAGAGCTGTGATAGCTTGAGACGAGCGGTTGCCATCCTCGCTACCACTTGTATCCCCTATGCTCCAAGCAGCAGACAAAGTGGGCCACACTGGGAAAGAAAAAGCGAGCAAGCGCTATCTCTGCACGTCTCTACGTCAGTATATAGGGCACCCGACAGCGACTCAATCGACCACACTCCTGAGCAACACGAAGCGAGTTGTCGTAGGGAGTTTGCTTTTCAGACGCACGAGCTTAAAAAGAGCGCTCAAGCGTGATGATCTCTCGTCGTTTACAAGTCACGGAAAGCAGTACCTTCTCCGCGAACGAAATCGCTCGAAGATCACCGCGGTGATACTACATCCCAACCTGCATCGAGTAAGGAACTTTATAGAAAGACTTCACCGAGTAAAGATCCACCGTGGTTGACGCTTCCAAGTTTTAAGATCCCGAATATCCCCAATCACAGCAGGTGATTCGAGAGCTAAGTTCATCTCAAGAGAGATCTCCCATACAGCGAGAGGGAGGCCCTTATTAATCTTTTAACATAATTATGTTTTATATCCATTTAATGAATTATTATATAATGAATATCTATAATTTGTGTTGATTATTCCATTTTTTAAAAAAGTGTGGTTTATTCACTTTTTTTTTTTTAAAAAAAAACTAATTACTATCATATACATATATAAAACAAGATGTCAGGTACTGATCGGTTCCTAAAACCTTCCTTTGTCAGTATAATAAGACTCAATTATTTTATCATCTGACCGAGCTTAATAAATTTCTAAATGAATTGATAAACTACTATAATTGATGCAATACTA
>NC_052481.1:20678837-20869407 GCF_009730915.1 Dioscorea cayenensis subsp. rotundata | reverse complement strand
AAAATACTATGTTAAAAATATAAAAATATTTAAAATAAAAACCATAATCCCCAAAATTAATATTAAAAATGTTTAATATATAATAAAATAATTTAAAAATATATTAAAAACAAAATTTAATAAAAAATATTAAATATTTTTTTAATATTTAATATTAAAAATATTTTAAATATTTTAAAAAGTATTTAAAAATAGATAATTAATTTATTTAATATTTAATAAATCAATTTTTATTAGTTACGACAATTAAAATAAATAAAAAAACAAAATTTATTTCTCAAAACTCCATCTCTCCCCCCCAAATACAAAACCCCATCTCTATTTCTCCCAAACCCTAATCCCCAACCCCATCTCTCTAAGCATGGATTGAGTTCCATCGTTGCCAGAAAGCATATGTTGGGCTGTATTCCTCGTTGTCGGCGTCGTCTCGAAACAGATCAGGCCCCGTCTTCTCTTGCTCACCAACCCTAATCCCCAACCCCCATTGAAGCTCGGAATAGGTTTCTTACCTCACCGTCGGCATCGTCTCCCTATCACGCCCACGCATCCTTCCTTTTTTCGGATCTCGCGCTTCGCTTCTCTTCTTTAGAGCCTTGAATCCCTCTCCATTTGCGAGCGAGCGAGCAGGCACCCGAACTTCAGATCTCAGCGCTCTCAGGTATCGGATTCCCGCTTCCCTTCTATCATCTCTCCTGTCACCGTCTTCGGCATCCGATTCCATGTTTGTTCTGATGTTCTCCCTTCTGTTTTGATCCTATAATGAGATTTCTATTAGTATTCGTGTTTTTGGAACTTGGTTGCCTTGTGGATCTAGCGAGATTTCAAGCTTTCTATAGGTTTTCCTCTTGGAATTGTTTTTTACTTGATTTTTTTTTTCTTTTGGTTGAATTTGAGGTCATTAAAGATGCATTTCATAGTGCGATGGTGATTTTCAGATCTGCTTTTGCAGTTGGCTTGGATTTGATTGGAATCGATGCATATAATAGTTGATGTTCTCTAAATCATTAAGAATGGAAGTGAGAGAAGTTAACTGAAAGTCTTGTCTCTTCCTTTGAGATATTTGTTCTATTCTAAAGATATAATGTGTCAATTTCTTTGTTTGTGAATTTCTGACTTGTTTTCCAGCCCAAGATTTCTCTTTTTGATCAATCAGAGAATAAAAATGTTTTTTTTGTCTTCTTTTTTAGCTCTGTTTATGCTGCTCTTCGGCCATGATTGTTCAATTCTGTTAGTGAAACTAGTTGTCCTTTTGAGGAAGGATTTGTTCAGCCGTCTTATAAACCAAGTGAGACTAATATTATCATATGTAGATTAATTTTTACTATCATTAATAATGCCAATATTTCAATGACTTGTTCTTGCCATTACGTCAGGACTCAGGACCTCAGTGTAATTTGTATAAACTGTTAATTTGTAATCTTGATATTTGACCTTCCAAATGCCACGGCCAAATGTCACCTTTGGTTTGTTGAATCACGAGTGACTTCTCAGAGCTCACTGCTCACTGTTTATATAATTGAAACATCCAATAAAAAATGATGTTTTTCCTCCTGACTGTGAATTTCTAGTGCTTTCATTTTGAGGGTATGCTCTCTGGCTTTAAGTAGGGTTTGTTGAAGTAATTTGCATCAATTTTTTTCAGAATGGATGTCTTCCATGCCCTAAAAGAGTGTAATTGTTTAGGTTGTGGTCTCTTTAAAGTGGAAAGCAGCTGGCTGAAAGTCCTTGATGTTCTATTCTCATATTGGATAATTTGGCAGCCCGTGGTTGTAAGTTGTAACCTGATCTCCACATGCATATTATGCATTGGCAATTCTAAATCAGTCAATCATGTCTATTCTTGCATTGCATACTCGGAAAGAATTTAGTTGCAAATTTTTAATCTACCGCCTCCACCACAACTGTTTAAATTATTATGGGACTTTGGAATGGCTATTATGTCCTTTCTTTATAATAATAAATTATTATTTATTTAATAAATAAACAATTGCTAAATTATATTAATTAGTTGAAATAGTTAATTACAATTAAAATAAATAAATAATATATTAAAAATATTAAATAACAATAAAACATGTTATTTATTTATTAATTAATATAACAAACATGTGTTACTTTATATTAATTAGCTGTAATATTTTATTTTAATTAATTAAAATAAATAAGTAAATATATTGTAAATACTTAATAATAATAAATCATGCTAATTGTTTATTATTTAAAATAGCAAATTTATTTTAAGTTATATTAATTAGATGAAATATTTAATAAAAATAAATTAAAATAGTTAAATATATTAGAAATTTTTAATGATAATTATGTTAATTATTTACTATTAAATATAAAGTATTGTTTTGTAAAATGCCATCTTATTTATATAAAAAGTGTAATTATACTATAATTCTCTGTTTTACTTTTTCTATTTCTAACTCTCATTCCCTCCAACCAAACAACTTCATCATTATCCATCTCTTTCCCCTTATTATCCTTTCCTTTCCCCTTATTCTCATTTTTCACTCCTACATTTTCTCATTCCTATTCCGCAATTATGCTATGCTATATATGATCTCTTATCCCTCATGGACGCAAATAATAATATACTCACAATTGGCCCTGATGATGGCATGCATGGAAATATTTCTAGTTGCCCTGATTAGACGCCCTCATCAGATGTCGGAATTGGCATCTACTTCTATGCGTAGATGAAAAACCTAATCATATATTGAGCATGATCACTCATGTTATTTGTCCTTTTTCCTACTGAAACTTCACCAACTCTGAACCCATGTGAATTTATTTAGGACAAAAAAGGGCTTAATGCATCATTCTGTAATTCATTAGATCATTCGAACTTTGCTGAGATAATGCATACAAACTGGCATGCTTTAGTATACACTACACCATTTTTCATTTTTAAAAACGGTTTAGGAGAGGGGTTTTAAATAACCGCCTCCAAAATTGTGTATTTTTCTTTTCCTAATCTATAGAATCGTATTAAAAAGAAATCATCTCCTTTGGTTTTAGAATCAGAGGACGCTATGGTTCTAACCTATCATATTTTGACACATGTTTTATATGATATTATTTTTTTTTTTCAATTGTGATTTGATAACACGTTTTAGTAGACTGAAATTAGAGAATACTCTAATTTTAGAACTAGGGAAGATGAGCACATAATGGACTGCAAAAGCTCAACAATGGAGAAAGTTGTTGTTGGAAAAACACTTTTTTACGTGGTGGCCAAGCATCAAGCACTAAATAAAGTTTTCTACATGGTTAGAAAAGAACGGACCATATTATGACTAGTGATTAGTGTTTGAAATGCTTGGTGATGGTGATATATAATAATATCATTAAGATATAAAATATAAATGCATGGTTTGATGTTTTGTAGTAGTTTTAGTTTGCTTTCTGTCTTCAAATTTGGACGTATATAAATGCAAGAGTTTTATTGATGATTGGATTGGTTGCATGTTTTGCACCTTTTCCCGCTAAAGTGTCTTTTGAATTATGGAAAAGTTGAGAGAGATCATTATGATTAAAATTTCATTTAACAAACTTATTAATATTATATTCCAATCTATCATTTAATTAAATTAACTATTTAAATATAAAATTATTAGGAACATTAAAATTACCAAAAAAATCTTGATTATCTTAAAAATTAAAATCAATTTAAATATTTCTTATTAATATACATTTATAAAATATTGTATTTTATTTTTTGATGAAGTTATATAGATCGTATGTATTGGTTGGGAATTGATCTTGAGGAAAAAGGGATCGAGATAGTTAATCCACACTCTTAATTAGGACTAGTGTTCAGAGTTTTTTAATTAAATATTTTAAAATTTTAAAAATTAAAATAAATTATTTAAATATATTTTTAGTTAATTTTCCACCTTTTAAAAAAAGGCCACTCAAACCTCAATCATGCAACAAAAGTTATCTTTGTCTCAAAGAGCATCACAAAAAAAGGCAGACTAGGGCCCAACTAAAATCACCGAACAGCCGCATAAGCCAAACAAATTGGACGGTCAGTATCGCATCTCCAAACCTTATCCCCACTCCCATCGTGTGGTCAACGGCGTCCCACACTAGTCATGCCACTCTTGTAATTTATCTAAAAAACGATGGCATTATAGACTTTTCAGTCATATGCGGCCGTTTTCAGTTCCGTCCCGCGATTCGCTTCGTTTTTCCCACCCCAGCGCTCGCATTTACTCGTGCACCGCCGGAGATCCGCTGGCCGCGGCCGCCGCCGAAGGCTAGGGTTTCGTCGAAGTTGTAGAAACCCTAGGATTTTGGAGGGTTTCGAAGCGTCTGCTGTGGTGCGAGGGTGGCGATGGCGTGCAGGTGCGTTGTTCTCCAGGAATTGGAGGAGGGCGAGGGGGTGAAGAGCAGGGAGAGGATTTCTTCGTCTTCGGCTTCTTCTTGTTGTTATTATGGTGTTTCTGGCTCGGTGAATGCTAAGAGTCGAGTTGAGAAGGTCTTCCCGGTTTTAGAGATGAAGATGGATGGGAACCCGAAGAGCATGGGACTGAGATCGGAGTGTTTGGATGATCCCATTTGGGATATCATTAGAGCTGAAGCCAAGTCGGAGGTTGTCACTTTCTTACCTGGTGTTTTTTTTTATATTTCAGTCGAAAAAGTTTGGATTTTGTTTTTGGTCAATAGATGTGGAAGTCAGGCTTTTTTTTGATGAATTGTGTGGCTTTTTTTAATCCATTTTAAATTCAGTTAATACTTCTGCGTTTTTTCTTGATTGGGATACGATAAATGTTTATCAGTGGATTTTCTTACATTTGATTGTCCATTTTGTTTTTCTGCTCTTATCCTCTGTTTTCCCTTGATTGAGTTGCACATTAGTGTCTGATCTCTTTGTTTTCCTATTTTAGGAAATGGCCATCTGATTTCACTACTTTACTGTTTTCTGGCAAAGTTATCTGAATGATTTTCTTAAAGATGATGATGCTGTTCTTCATGTTCTACATGTTCATTATGAAAGTAATAATCTTAGATTATAGAAGATTATTTGGGCATTCTGGCTTATTGCCTGTTTAAAGGTTATCAAATTTGATTGGATTTGCTTCTTTTTCAGGCTGAAAAGGAGCCGATTTTGAGCAGTTTCTTATACGCTAGTGTTCTGTCACATGATTGTTTAGAGCGTGCATTGGGTTTTGTACTTGCCAATAGGCTTCAGAATCCAACACTGCTTGCAACACAACTGATGGACATTTTTGATGACGTGGTGATGAATGATAGAGGTATTCAACATGCAATTCGCCTAGATCTTCAGGTGACTCCATTTCCACTAGACAGGCATCTGAGTGTCACCTTTATTTAGTAGTTTCTTAATCAAGAAAGTTGTCTTTAATTGAGGCATTACAACTGTGGTATAACTTGTTTTATGCAGGCGTTTAAAGATCGAGACCCAGCTTGTGGATCATATAGCTGGGCCCTTCTATATCTCAAGGTATTCTTTTCCATTATGACACTTATGTGGCTATGAGATGTTGGTTTCATTTATTTGATTGTTCAGCGCTGTGATCATGATCATTTAACTGTTTTATCCATTATGCTTGGCAAAGACTACTAATGTGAATGAACTTTTGGAGTTGGAATTGCATACTGTTGTTCATGGAATGATTATATTTAGCACTCATTAAAACACTTGATGAAAATATTAAAAAAAAAAATTACAAATAGATGCTTAATAAGTGTGCTTTCTTTGCCAATGATCTCTTTGTCCAGTTGTAGCTTTCAATTTTCAATCTTCCTTGAACGCTGCTTTCTATTACTCCTGGTGTATAAAGTACGTTTCTTTTCGGACTCAATCCATTGGAGAAAAAGTTGCATTTTATCCTCAAATGAATTGTTACTGTTTCATAGCTCTTTCTAATTTTCTAATAAGCTGATTACTTCCTATCATTTGTGCTTCAATATGATATGAGTATTTTGCTACTCAATGGCCATTTTTGCAGGGTTATCATTCTTTGCAATCATATCGTGTGTCACATGCATTGTGGAACCAAGGACGAAAGATATTAGCATTAGCATTGCAAAGTCGGATTAGTGAGGTGAATGTTGTTGTATATTTACCATTCCATCTTATTATTAGAGATTCCCACCTAGTATTCAAGTTATTTAATCACATTTCTTCCTTACTGATTTTAGTTAAATTCTATTTATGATAGGTTTTTGCTGTGGATATACACCCAGGTTTGCATTTTGTGTTTTTTATTTATAAAACCAGGAATATGTTGAATATTTGATGAACTTCTTTTATTATTCTAGCTTAAAATTTTTTTTTTTATCGAGATTAAATTTTTACTCTTGAAGGTGAACAGATGGCTGTTGATCTGTACCATGTCAATCTAATGCCTTCTTCTTACTATATATTACAGCTGCAAGAATTGGAGAGGGATATTGTTGGATCATGGAACAGGTTTAGTTATTGGTGAAACTGCTGTTGTGGGCAATAAGGTCTCTTTAATGCAGGCAAGTGCTCATTTCTTATTTTCATGTGTGGTATTATCTGCATCTATGATGAATTTTATTCATCAAGGGAACTTTCTGAATTACTTAGTAATCAGAAAGTCATTGATTGTTAAGTTCATTAGATTGAATACTTATGGATAAGCTTGAATGTAAATGGGAGTCGCCCTCCACTTTTGAGCTCAACTTGTGTTCTGATGGGAAAGATTGCAGACAAAAAGTGGGTAGGCTTTATTTGCATGTGGCGACAAAGAAAGCCAAGGAGGAAATGAAAAACAGCTATAGTAGCTCAATTTCATTATTCTAATGGTGATGGCCCAGCAATCCTATTAATGGTGAAAATAGAGTAGAATATGGCCTTCTTGATTCAGAGCTCAGGTTTTCCTTTTAGCATGTTAAATGGTTGTATGATGTTTTCATTATTCTAAGAGTGTCGTGGCTCTAAATAAATATCTTCCTTTGCTCCAATTTCCTCTGGATTATCTGAGCTGGGTTGAATAAAATGTTGAAATCAGGATGTTTTTCTTTTGTTTAATCTTTTCCTTTTTCAGTTAAAAACATTATTTGAACATATACATAGGGAGAATAGGGCGGTTGCCCAATGGTTCTCACGTGCTTGAGTTCCTCAACTCACAAAATGCACAGTGGGTCCCTCATGGCAGGAATAGTGGTTCCTCCTGTCCGAGGTTGTTGGCAAAGAAATTTATCCTAGAGAGTCTTCACGCCACCATAACTAGTGCACCTCAGTATCAGTTTCTTAACATCCCTTAAGTTGGGGGCGCTTGTTGCAAAAAAAAAACCACTATGGAAGATGTTTTGGACCTTATGCACACATCTTCAAAACATTTAAGAAATGTTGTTTCTCTTTTGTACGTGTTTACCAGGGTGTCACATTAGGAGGTACTGGCAAGGAAGTTGGAGATCGTCACCCTAAAATTGGCCCTGGTGCCCTTATTGGAGCAGGTGCAACCATTCTTGGTAACATAACTGTAGGTGAAGGTGCTATGATCACTGCTGGTTCTCTTGTTTTAAAGAGTGTCCCTCCCCACAGGTATGAAGTGCTCTTGCTTTGGTTGGTGAATATGCTATTTTTTATTCTCATTTGGTCTCTGTAGTTTCTGACTGGCTTGAAGTCTCAATTTACCTTCAAATCAAAATTCTGAAACATGGCAAGATTGGCAATACATAGGCTGGCAAAACTAGTTCCTATTTATAACCATTTGTTTTTTCTTTTGAAAATCTTTGTAATTTTTCTCCAAATGCACAAAGTTTGTCCAGCAAATCATTTTTTGTATGCAAACCAGTCTTTGATGTGACCCATTTTGTTGTTTCCGTACAACTATATATATTTCTAAGAAAAGTTCTATTGAAATATGAATGGCCTTTGACTAGTTGCTTTAACTGGTCAATTTTTAGAAATAAATTTCTTCTTTTTATAGATTTATCTTTTGCTCGATATTTTCACCCTGATTTTTTTATTTTTATATCTTGGTAGAATTATCATTCTGGTGCTGATTTACTTTCTGACCGGTGCCTTTTTATCCACACATTTTGTTGTTAAACATGATGACTGATTAAACTATAGCCAATTTCTTCCTTGATTTTTCCATTGTTTTTTCCAGGGTTATTATGATATTAAATGAACATTATTTTCATTATATCATTGTTGTTGTATTTGCTTTCATTGTACTACTAATTGCTTTTGTGTTCCTACTATTCTTTCACACAATCTGATATTAGTCCAAATGCTAACCTGGAACTCTGTGAGGTTTCAACTGAATTTAGAACTTTCAGTCGCTATTATAGAAAATTCTGCTTCCATCTTTTACAGTCCTTTTCTTTTGTCTGTCATTTGCCTCCAACAAATTGTAAGCATCTGTTAGTTCCTTTTCTTTTACATTTGCTATTTATAGCATTAATGAATTTTCTGGATAAATCAAATATTTTTTGTCTGGTTTCCCAAAGACTTGTGTGACCCGCCACCCTTGCAGATAAATTAGGGAAAAAAATAAGTTATATAGTCTGTTTCTCTGTCTGGCTATGCCCAATATGTTGATCCTGATTTACCACCAGCTGGATGTGCAAAAATAGCCTGCATGGTGGATGTTGATTAAGCATGTTTTATTTCTGCAGATAAATCCTTTATCTGACAGTAAAACATCTTTTTCTTTCCTAATGCTTTTATCATCATGTATCATAGGAGTTGTTGGTTTCTGTCTAAAATTGACAGTATTTTATTTTCCATGCAGTATGTCTGCAGGGAACCCTGCCAAGGTCGTTGGATATGTGAAAGAGCCAGACCCATCATTAACAATGAAGCATGGTGAGTATGCATGTAACAAACAGTGTGACATTTGTTATACTTCATATTCACATAATATTAAATCCTTTTACCGATTATATGACAGATGCTACCAAAGACTATTTTGAACATCTTTCTCATTCCGTCAGCGGGAAATCTAATGGTAAGTCTCTATTGCATGTAATGAGTTCAAAGCAGTATACTGATGTGCACTCAAAACTTTGGTTGATCTTTGTTAGGACTGTGATGATCTGAATTTGTATCTCATTCACTGATATGCTTGTTATTGCATTATATTTGATAAACTATTTAAATCCTAGAAATCTTGATGTGTTTAATTTGCAGGACATTCATTCATGAAATGATCAAACAAAGCAAAGAACATTTGTTGCACTCTCTCCCTATTTACATTGAGGTAGGTACTTCTTTCTGATCCTTTCGCTCTATCACACTGCATCAATGCAGTTGATTGCTCATGCTTATCCTGACGACAATGCAGACTGTGTAAAATGCATGCATTGATGTGTCTTGATGAATTATAATCATCGTCAACCATCAGAGACCTTCAATCTGCCATGTTTATACAGAAAGCTTCATGATTATTGCCTTCCAAAGCACAGTAGTACAGAGAGCAAACTTTGTTTCTCAAGCTACTTGTTATATAATCCTATTAATCATCTTGGTCTTCTGTATTTTTCAAATACCAAAGTGTATAACGTTAGCTTGTCGTGAAGTGGTTTGAAGTCAAAAAATGGGCGGAACTAATATTAGCTCCCTGAATGTTAAAAGTTAATTTTATTTTTGGTATTTTTTATGTTTATTTTGCCCCAAAAATTGAAGCTGGAGAAATGAGTTTAATATAAGCTCACCTCTCCCATTTAAATGCCATATATATATATATATAATTTTTTCAATTAATTTAAAGAACTTCATTTTTGAATTAAAAAGAATTGTCCACATAAGTATATGTTTAAGATCCAATTGATTAAGATATTAAATAATTTAAAAATGAACTTGTTAATTAGTTGTTAACATAACAATATAATTTTATATTACAGATCAAAGAAGATTTTTGGGGATGGAATTTCTTGTAATGCATTGACAAGTTGAAAATCAGAGCTGCAAAATACTTGCCAAAAAAAAATATTAATGGGTTAAGGTTGCAACTAAAACTACCCAACTTTTTTAATACCATCAAAATACATTAAATTAAGAAAAATAAAACATATAATTGGTTGAAATACGATATTTCTTAACCCCTTCAAAAATTTAAATTGTAAATTTTTTTCTCATGGAGATAATTATTAATGATAACTTAGTTAATTGAATGCTGTGTATATAAATATTAATTTTCTTATGGAGATCATTATTAATTATATTCATTTTATTTGATTTCCTCCAACTTCCTTTAAATATTTTTTTCTGGTATATTAATATATAAACAAATATTTTTTAAATATCTTTTTAAAAACGGCTAAATAATCACAAAATGGTGAGTCTTGTTTGTCTAGATGGATGGAGGGAAAAAGCTAAGTTTTTTTTTATGTATATATATATATATATATATAGAATCCAGTGAACATGACTGTTTCATAATTGTAAACAAAAACTAATCATACAAGTAATATGAACGTGTCACTAATTTAGGATGAATTTCTTTTTTCAATATGTTCTAATTTTCAAAATTTTAGCATATGAATATTCCTTTTATATTGCCTAACTTAATCTCAATTTTTAATGCATTAAATGTTATAAATAAGAAGACAAACAATGCACATATAAGAAGGAAAAAAAAACATATTGGCATATGACACATGAGACTATTTTATTTAAAAGAAAAAGAAATAGTATTTTTTTCAATAAGTTTAAATATAAGTCTTCTCAATAATTTCAATTAATGTACATTAAGGTAGGTGCTTAATGATCTTTCTAATTCTTTTGCTCTCTCATATTGCATCAAAATCTTGATGACAATAATCCTCCCATTTGTCTTATTGATCATCTTTTTTTGTATCTTTCAAATACCAAAATGTTAATGATGATTTTTTTTGAGGTAAATGTGGATAAATCACAAATTTATTGAAAAGAAAAAGAATAATACAGAAATAAGAACCTCTCACCATAAATGAGGGGGGTACAATAAACACAACAGAAAGTACAGAAAGTACATAAAAGCAAAATAAAAAGAGGGGAAAAAGAAGTCTAGAAAGGCGGAAGGCATCATCTAGACATCTCAGGCCTGCCTAAATAAAAAAAGGAGCAACTACTCCTGAGCTATATCATGAGCAGGATCGCCAGAAGTATCAAGATCTCTAGCGCTTAATTTTCTGAGAAGCTTCATTGAGTGATTGTTGATGTCTATCAGCAGCTTAACGAGGATCATCAGATATTTTTTTTTTGAGGAGTGTGGAGGGATAGGAACAAACCCTGCTTCTTCATTCCAGCGTCCTGAAGGGTTCTTCATTTTTCAATCATTTTTCAATCACCAAAATGTTTCATAATGATCTTTTTAACAGAATGGCGTAGCAACCAAGCTACCTTTTGGTGTTTATGTTATTTAAGAAAATGATGCAAATTGAAAAAGTGTGTAGGAATGGAAAAGTTTAGCATTTTTGATAATTGTTTTTGTAGAAAGTAAAAAAATTTTGAAACCGGAAAAATGAATTTAGTATAAGCTCACCTCTATTAGGTAACAATCAACTATTATTTATAACCATTTCAATTGTATTTGGTTTATTTTATTTTATTTCCTCCAACATCCTTTAAATATTTTTTTTTTCTAGTATATTAATAAAAAAAATGGTGAGTCTTTAAATCTTTAAATTTTTTATAACTGTTAAAAAATGGGTGAGTCTTGTCTGAGTCTAAATGGAGGGGATGAAGCTAATTTTTGCTTATTTTTTTCCATGTATATATATATATATATATAATCTAATGAACATGACCGTTTCATAATTGTAAAGAAAAACAAATCATACAGGTTATGTGAAAGTGTCACTGATTTAGGATGAGTTTTTTTTATAAGTTTTAATTTTCAAAAATTTAGCAGATATATATTTTTTATATTTTTTAGCTTAATCTCAATTTTTAGTGGATTAAATATTGGATATATGTTATAATTAATTATAATTATAATTATTAATTAATTTTCTGCATTGACTTTGTTCACCTTATTGTTAACATGTCATGGAATTGTTTATATTTAGTATCCATGAATTTAAAATCACTCATTAAAATTAAAGTTTGGGTCGTCTAAATGTCATAAATTACTATTAATTGTGATTAATATGATAAGCTTACTATGTAGAGATTTTATTATATCTTTTTAAGATTAATTAGGATAAAATAATAAATAATTTTTACTTTTTAAGTCATCTAAATGTATTAATAAATATTAATTATTTAACTCTATTAATAAAAGTTATTCTACTTTGCATCAGGTGTTAATTATATTGATGGCATGACTTGGACCACAAATTCCTCCATGGCTTTAACTTCTTGTGATCCACTCATTATTGATCATAATTGATCATATATATATATATATATATATATATATTCATCTCCTTGAAAGTTATGAAGAAAATAAATCATTAATGTATAAATATATACATGTTGGTATGAATTCAGAATCACATAAGATAATTGGATTGCTATTATATTTCGTATTTGAATTAATGAGCTTTTGAAAACATATTACTTTTGTATCAACTTTATGATGATTTTTTTTAGACTGCATAAAAAGGAGAAAAACACCATAAATACAAATTGTGAGCATATATATATATATATATTACATATCTAAAATCCAATCCAAATTTTTTTTCAATTGATTAATTATGGAATGACAATTACATATTACTCAGAAAAAAAAAATCAAATTTCAAAATAAAATAAAATTTAATACTCAAAATATAAAATTTGTATAACTAGCTTTAGTACTATTTATTTTACAAAAATAAAGTCTTCAAATTATAAAAATTCAATTAGTTCAGAATATTATCTAAACTTACCCTTTAAGTTCTTCAAAACCTTTACTTTATCTAACATAATTCGGAATTAAATTTAACAAAAATTCTATCTATAGTCTAATAGTTAAAGATATATATATATATATTGATTTTTCAAATAAAATTTAAGTGTGTAATTATACCATTGTTAAAATATATCCCATATTTATAAATATTTTGTGCGCTTATAAAAATATTTAAATATCAATAGATTATAGATAAAATTCTTCACATAATCTCATACAAGCAAAAGCTCAAAGATTCTTCCAATGTTAGTGGGCAATAACCAAGACCTTTTGTTGGAAATACTTTCCCAGCTTCCAACAAATTAAGTCTGTAATAAGGTTTAAAGGCGTTAGCAAACTATGGCGGTCAATTATCTCAGATCGATACTTCATCAAAACTTCACATAAACAATTGCAACCCACACACCATATCAGGTTTTACATGTTCAAATCCAGAAGAGCACATTCACTATTATTACTTATTTGATGGGGCACTTTCCTCAGTCCCAGATCTCTCTCTTTCCATCCTCAAACATGATGCTGCTGAAAGTATGGGAATCCTATGGTTTACTCATTTGTCCGGTTATGTGGAAGAGATCAGAATACCGTTTTTCCTTAAAATTGATCTACATATTCAATCCTGTCACAATGCAATACAGACGAATTTCTCGAGTATATCCAAACTGGTGTCCTTTAGATATGATTCTCACTCCAGATCATAAACTCATAATGCTCACATCTGATGACATTTATTTCTATCAAATTAGAATATACTACGTACAACAACACACAATCATGGAAGTGTTAGATTTTTTATATTTTGGTAATAGTGGGCCCTATATGGACTTTATATGGGTTTAGGGGTCTTACACCAAAAAATCTCAAGACTTAATGGCTCAACCCCTATACTTATATATAAACTCATTACACTTTTATCACACAACCAATGTGGTACTATGTTTCCAACAGGAAGATCATGTATACATTCCGACATCTTGAATTGGTCTATAACTGGCCGACAAAAGGCTTATTTTTGAACGGAAAAGTTTACTGGGTACTTAAAATTGGTGATGAAACACTGAGTCTGTCTATATTTTCTTTAAACGTAGAAAGTTTTCAAGTGCAAACTCTAGTATGTCCTGATTATTGTGATGACTTCTACCGAGATACTTTATATTTTGGAGAGTGTCGAGGGCGTTTGCACTTGGTTATGGAACAAAATGTATATGATTTTATTTTTCATATAATGGAGATCAAAGAAGACTTCTCAGGATGGAATCACTTGCATTGCATTGATCTCAAATTTATGAGAGATATACTTCCTCGTCGGACATTATCACTGGCATTATCACGGAAACAAACCATTACAGAAGAAAGAGAATATAATGAAGGACATTATATATGGGATTTTATAGAATGGGATTATGAAGGAGAAGATCATGCATCCGCAGTTGCACCAATACAAATGGTTTTAGGAGAAAGATCAGAAGATTATGAATTGTTATTTACTATGACTGTTCCCAAATTTGACTCAAAAAGACTACGATTTGTCCGCAGGGCTGTTCCTAGAATTTTCTCATGCAATATTAATACCAATAAGATCAGCTATCGAGAAATTATGAATGTCACAGACACGGGAAGATATTATACTGCTGCTCAAATTAATACTTATTATCCCATGCTCACCCCTCCATGATATGAGTGGTTATGTCTTCATTTTTGTTTCTTTGATATCATGTGTACTATTTTTCTTTTTAATTTCTGCTAATAAAGTCAATTTTTGATGATTTATTCAGTTGATTATTGTAATTAGTGTTTGCTTGTTTGCTTTAGTTAATTACTGAAAAATAAATTGATGTTGAGTAAGAGCTTTGGAATAATAATAATAATAATATATTTTTATATTTTCTACTCAATATATATACTAAAGAAGACGTACACCTTTATCAACAGAATATATAGCTTTATTAAACAAGAAATTCAAAGTATAGAAGAGAGATTAGGGATACAAGAATTCTTCCCACTCCTTCACAAACCAGCCATTAATTAAATGTCTTATTGATGAAACCCAACCAAATGATTAAGTACAACCATACAAAAGATAGAAAATAAACTTACAGCAAGAGAACAGAGTTAATTAATTGCTTACTTAAACCCATGAACTGCAGCAGCATATGGAGGCCAGTAGAGATTGAACTCAATCTTGTAAACAACTCTCAGACCCTGGAGTTCAACTGGTAATGATCTAACAAAGCCTTGAACAAACAAGAAGTCCCCAGTGCCTCCAACAACAGGATGGTCAGCAGGCTTAACATTGTTAGTACCTCCAACGATGGAAATGGAGCCTTGGTGTCCTTTGATCTTGAGTGTGATCTTAGCAAAAGATACACCTTGAAGGCCATTGATACTTGAAGTTATCGATGTCCCTTCGGCAATGCCTGCTACACTAGAGTTTGAGCTTTTGCTGGTTGTTAGTTTATCATTGAAGACTATTATGGTGCCAAAAGGGCTGGTAGTTTGGCCGAAGCCAGCTCCGGCGACACCGTTGACAATAATGTAGCCGGTTTGGTTGATGGTTTCATGTTGGTAGAGGGAGAAGTGCAAAGATTTTAATACTGGGTGGTGGTGGTGGTCTTGATGATGTTCATGGGAGAAAGTAGAAGAAGAAGAAGAAGGTATGGAGAGAAGAGGAAGAAGAAGGGACAGTAGAAGAAATGGATGGTATTGGTTGGCCATGAATGATTGAAGAAAGGAATCAATCCTTAGTATTTGTCAACTATGGAATGGAACTACAATGTATATAGATATGTGTATATATATATAATGGGGCATGTTATGGAGCTGAAAATGCGGCTTAGATGTTGGGTATGTATTGAGGCTGGCAAGACGAGTCTCTCTGTAGTTAAAGGTGGCTAAGTAATATATATATAATTAAAAATCATTCTCACAGTACATGCACTATTAATAGTTTTATGTATGCCGTATAGTTAAACATCATGAATCATGGTGGTGCATACATCTCATTCTCCAACTCATGAATGAGAGAGATATCTCAATCTCCAACGCATTAATTATATGATCATCAATCTAAACAATTTACAACATGATAACTATTAAAATAACAAGAAGCACTAATCCAACACATTATATTTCTAAAACCATTACATAAGTTATATCAAAAAAGGTCACTAAATTTAACATATTACAAGCCCTCATCCACACTCCACACTCCACACACACACACACACACACACACACACAAGGAAAACAAACTAACAAGTATACTCAATATTTATTTTTATTTTTTATTTTTTATTTTTTAAAATATTGATAAAGATATTTAAAATCAAGATCTCAACAGATTTATTAATATATATATATATATATATATATATATATCAGCTGATTTAAAAAATGATCCTATTAATTATGAAATAACAATTTTTTAAGCAACATCAAATTCCTTTTTAAAAAATAAATTTAAATTTATATATATTCTCATATATAGATCATTATAGGTGGCGGAACCAGAGGTTTCAGCCCCCATATTAATGTTTGATAATTTTTTGTTTGTATTTAGTCATCATTTAATGTGAATGTGCCTAAGTGGTTGGTGGGAAATGAATCATAGGAGCTCACCTTGGTTTGAATCTTCTGGGTTGCAATGTGGTGTTTTTTATAATTTTACTAATTAAAAACAAGTTTTTTTTATTTTCAAAAAGTTGCCGAAATTTTAAATTTTATAAAAAATTAATGAAAAATTAAGTTGATAATGTGGTATTGAAATTTCAAATTTTTATTAATTTTATAAAAATTTAAGGAAAAAATTAAGTTGATAATGTGGCATTGAGATTTCAAATTTTCAATAAAAATTTATAAATAATATTAATAAAATTTATAAAAACAATTTTAAATTAAATTGATAATGTGGCATTGAAACTTCAAATTTTTATTAATTTTATAAAAACTTATGGAAAAACTTAAGTTGATAATATGGCATTGAAATTTCAAATTTTTAATAAAAATATATGAATAATATTAATAAAATTTATAAAAAAACAATTTTAAATTAAGTTGATAATGTGGCATTGAAATTTCAAAATTTCAATAAAAATTTATTAATAATATTAATAAAATTTATAAAAACAATTTAATATTTTAAAAAATTAAGTTGATAATGTGGCATGGTAAATATAAATTACTTGTTTAATTGAATATACTTGTTTTTATAATTAAATTATTAACTTAAATTTATTTTTTTAAAAAAGTGGGATAAATCACTCCAATTGGAAACCCAGCAAAAGAACAAAACGACGAACGAGCCAAAAAAGCCAACAAAACAAAGTCAACTAGCCGTGGAACGAAAAAAAAAACAGAATACAACGAGAGGAACAACGGTCTCCTCCTAGCCCCTCAAAAGCAAAAAAAATTAGCCCGTGAAGCGATCTAAAGCCTCCTCACTCGATGATGCCCCAAAAGCATCATAAGAGCAAGGTCCAATGAACTCCATGTTACGACGAATGGTACTACTGGAATCTGCAAAATTTGATGTCTTACCATAGTAGACTTTCGAATCGTCCCCACAAGTCACCATCTTTTTCACTAAAGTATGCTTGAACGGTACCAAGAACCAAAAAACTGCCATGAAATGGCATTGAAAACCAAATTGCCAGGCAACAGAAGGAAATCTTGAGCCATCCTCAAAATTCACCTCTGAAAGGTCCGTTCCCGGCCCAACACTCGGCCCAAGCAACTGCCTCATTTGGCCTCCCTCAGCCATCTTACTACCCCTCTCCTCTTCAAACACCAAATCCGGCCCAACAAAAGACTCTACCAGCTCATTGCCCTTCTCTCCTTTATTCCCCAGAATCGGCCCAGAAACCGGCCCAACACCCATCCTTCTTTCTTTGGACTCACTATGCAACTTGGGCCCCAATTGCTGGCCCACTTCACACAACATCAATGGGTCATCAATTATTTCCAACAAACTTCCCCAGGTATCCTCTGGGCCCTAATCCAAATACAGCCCAACATCTAACATCAGCGGGTCCAGATCCTTCTCCCAGTCTGCACTTAATTTTATAAAATTTTTATAACTAAATTATTAACTTAATTTTATAAATTACTTGTTCAGTTGAATATAGTTGTATTTTTGTGTTTTACAAAACCAAACATTCCATGTATAAATATATATATATACACACACACAGAATAAAGGAAAAATGAAAACTCACTAAGGACGGTATGATATTGGAATTATTTGCCTTAATTATTGGGCCACGTTGCAAAGCGGAAACAAAAGATATGACACTTGACAAAGTCTAGACCAATGCTGCAAAGATAAAACTAATGCACGCAAATCTAGACAGGACAAATAAGTGACTAGAGTTGAATAACATATGAAATTTTTAAAGATTTTGAATCTAGGCTAAGAATTGATCTCTTTGTGTAAATATATAACTATTCTCCCAATGAACTCGAGCCCTTTCCAAAGCTATTGCAACCCCAAATATTAAACTAAAATGCTTCTAGATGAAATCAGTCAAAAATTTATGAGTTAAAATATAAGATAGTAAGGAATAACTCCTCCAATTAAGCATGACATCACCACTGTTGCAGCCTCTCAACTCTAAACCAAAACTTTGTAGCTCCAATTGGCTTTAATTTCTAAATAAATGTGGGATCATGATATTCTTTGATTATATACTAAGTTGTAGTATCTTTGCTGAAATGACAATTTTTGAAAATTTTTTTGAAGAATTTGATGGTATACATTTTGTTATATTATGTTATTTTAGTTTGATAACTTAGCAATATTTTATTAGCAAGTATTGACAATCTAGTTCTTTAAAAAATAATGCTTTTGACACTTATGGCAAAATTTATTTTATTATAAATATTCTCTCCAAATAAGCTATGTACTAACCTAATAAATGGGGATCAACATTAACTATGTCGACATGAACTCTATGAATTGAGACTATAGTTTCACATCAAGCCGTCGGTGGAATAATAATAGTATATGACTCAGGTCACCGAGATAAAATAAATGAATTTTGATAATTCTAACTTGGATCACTAAGATAAAACAATTAGCCTTAATAAGTTTGGGCCGGATCGGTCGCTCAAGATCTTTGGTCTTCACCCGAACCCGATGAAAAAAATGGGATCACTTCGTCTCTTGCACGCAAGGAGATGTTGCTGCTGATGGATGTCATGGTTCCGGGGAGCCATGATCCTTCTATCTGGAACAATCAATCGAGGACTGACTGCTCTTGGAAAACTATTACAAGATTAAATTGTTTTGGTCAAGAGACTTCTATTTTATAATTATCACATTTTGATATTTGATTAATATAAAATCGGTATATTTTGAAAAACTATTATGAAGCAGTTTTTTGGTGAAACATTATAAATGTGGAATCTGTCTTTATTCGATGTTTGACATATGTCACGATTTATGTTTCATCCTTTTAATAGGCATATGTACAAGTTTTGCTATATATATATATATATATATATATATATATATATATACTTGATATCGAATTTGAATTTTGAACTCTATATGATCTCCAAATATTTCAGTATATTAATTGTTTATTGGGTTGTTAAGCTCATAAAATTGTTTCTTAATTCTTTTCAGATCAGGAGAAAGTTCTAAGTTGTATTTTGCATGCCTGCAGGATTCCGCCTTGTGGGTGAGCGGCTATTTGTCTAACTACTGGACCGGGTTCGGTCGTGACACAATAGATGACCTTTTGGGTATATGAGGCACCAACTGGTGTTGTGGCTTGTGAGGGTAGGTTTTATTATAGATGTAGACGTGTACTTTGTGAGATTAAGGTGAAGGACCATTGTCTTGTATATGTGGATCGTCTGTGCCCAGCATTGACTACTATCCTTTCATCAAATTCTCATCTTTGGCTGAGATTGTTGCAAGACATCATGGAAGTCTGAGTATTCTTTTGCCTAGCTCTTGAAAGATTGGATCTTATTTTTTTGAGAAGTCATTGTGGATCCCAATTGGAAGGCGGTGAACCATTTTAAGCAACCCACTGATTTAATTGGACAAACTTTCTTGGACATGCTCTTGATTTTGGTGGTGCTCATGTGGTTGTAGATGCAGATGATGATTACAAGCTTCCATTTGAACAACTTTATCAACTCGCAAGGTTTTACTTTGATAGTAGTCAAAACAATTGTCAACCTAGAGATGGATTACTCATATGGTTTAATACCCAATTTAGTCCCTCGATTATAGTCAGTCTGTCACTTTTAGATTCTTATTATAATTTATCCACTGTCAGTCCTTAACTTTTTACATTTGGAAAATATCAATCCTTTCCTCAAATAATCGTTTCTTTTTCCGTTCAAAATGTTGACATAAAAAAAAGCACTGAGTTAATTAAGATATTAATCTTATATTAACATTGCAAGGTCAGTACTCTTATTTCATAGTGATCTGCGACATGTTCAAAAAATAATAAAATAGAGGGCAAATCACTATAATAAAATAATGATCTGTATTTTGGACAGTGAAAAGACGGCTGTTTGAGGGAGGGATTGATTATTTCTAAATATGAAAATAAAAAGACTGACAGCAGATAAATTATAATAGGAGAACTAAAGAAATAGATTGACTATAATAAAAAAAACTAAATACGGGTATTAAACCTACTCCAATATTGGTAAATCATTAGTTTACCATGTATATGTAAATATCCCTCTTCAGTAGTTCTGAATATTCTAGTGGTATATCAAATAACTCTTCACTACCTTTGTATGTCTTTTCTGCCTCTTCGTTCTTGATATAATAGTTGTATGATTATTACTTTCATTCTTGATTCCTATGCACTAGCTAGTGCATAGCATAGATGGAGACATTAATTAACAAGTTAATTAAGAAGGTGAGGGAAGGAAGCTGTTGGGAATTGAATGAAAATCTCATGCAGGTACATTAAATGACATGCGGTTAAAGCCATAGAATGTTGCCAGGTATATGTACACGTACAATAAACTTATTAGAATAGCAGAAGATATATGTACACGTACAATAAACTCACAACAAGACCCACAAAGTTACTTAAACCCATGCCATGAACAGAAGGAGGAGCAGCAGCAGCATACGAGAGGCCAGTAGAGATGAAACTCAATCTTATAAACAACACGCTGACCATATAGAGTTCAACCCGCCGGCAACGATCTAACAAAGCCTTGAACCAACAAGAAGTCATTGAAGACTATTATGGTGCTGAACTATCACAGTGATGCATATCTCTACATACTATTAAAGTAGATATACTCCGAGAGCGTTTCAAAGAACAATTTTACTTTTTTTTAATATTTAAATTTTTATTTGTATTACTTATAATATTAATAATTAAAAAATATTAATTATACCTAATTATTTATGTAATAAATGTCCATAAAATTTAAGATATAAAATATTTTCTATAGTAAGAATTGTTTAATTATATTACCTCCTCACAAAATTTTAAAATTTCCGATGTGAAGCTGGGAAAAATGCCTAGTATTTATTTAATAGATAGATATATAAAATATAAATAACTTCACACAGATTTTACAGATTTTTGAAAAAAAAAAACTAATGGGTTGGCAAGCTATGTGAAAGAACAAGATATTAATATTAAATTAAAAAATGGTTGAATATTGATTTTGAGAACCACCGACCTAATGGCCTAGTGGTACCAGGTCCGCAAGAGTTTTATGGGGGTTGCATGTTTGAGGTTTGCTCTGCATAATACTTTGTGCTTGGGTGACGGTGCTGTGGAGCGATGCTCTGGTGTTTGTCATTGACTTTCCTCAGTGGGGGAACCGTGACGTTTATCGTCCTCTGTCAAAAAATAAATAAAAAAATGTTGATTTTGAGAGTATATGGTAAACTTAATGGTTTGAAGGGATAACAATGCACAAAAATTAATGGTTATATGTTTATGACATATGCAAAATTATGATTTGATGGATCAGTTGCATCAGTATATGAATTCATCTTCTTCATTATTATTATTTTTAAAGTCGTTGAGCAAATCAGTCAATTTTAAGTTTAATTCGAGCTTTTGTTTTCTAATTTATAAAAAAAGCCTAATTACTGACTTATTGGTCAACATTAAGCCTCCATTTGTATAGTTTATGGGGCAGATTGACTAACTCGTCCATCAACATTCACATTCGGCTTGAAATTTCACGTCTAAGTCTACATGTGGATACCCATTTTCAAGAGACCAGAGTAGCATCTTTATATGCAAATATAATTTTTATAAATAAAAAATATACAATCATTCATCTACTTGATATAAATATAAAAAATAATTTTATATACTTTTTCCTATATTTTTTTACTCTATAAACCCACAATGATTTTTATGATTAATAAGTAATAGCAAATATCTTTAATAATCAGAAACAATTTTCTCCTTAGTTTGGCATCAAACACAAGCTAATCCTTACATAAGAAAACAAGAAAATCTCAACCAAATAATAAAAAATTAGTTGATAATCATATGTATGAAATACCAGTTATCAAAGACCCATAGACTGAGAAGAAAACACTTCCAAGACAACCAGAATAATTCCAAGTACAACTCACTCAAGAGACATGTAGGTTTCCCACAGAAAATTCTAGTATGCACAGTGTGTATATATATGTATGTGATGTGACAATAATTTGTTTTTAAAATAAATAAATAAACCACGATTCATTAGAAAGAAAGATAATATAAATCAACAGAAGCGAAACGGAAAGGAACAAAGTCAAGGAAAGCCAATAAATATCAAGAATAAATAGTTCTGATAAATACATACATACATACATATATATATATATATATTTCATGACTGGTACAAGGCATCCAACGTAAACAAGACTTATTTAGTTCTAACTACCCAACTGAAGTTCACTTCAAAAACCATGGACAGCAGCAGCATAAGGAGGCCAATAGAGATGGAACTCAATTTTATAAACAACAGTCACACCCTGGAGATCAACCGGTGATGACCTGACAAAGCCTTGAACAAACATAAAGTCCCCAGTGCCTCCAACAACAGGGTGGTCTGCAGGCTTAATATTATGAGTACCTCCGACAATGGAAATGGAGCCTTGGTACCCATTGATTTTGAGTGTGATCTTAGCATAAGATACACTCCGGAGGCCATCCAAACTAGAAGTTATAGAAGTGCCTTCGGCGATGCCTTTTACATTAGAGTTCGAGTCCGGTTTGGTGGTCATTTTATCATTGAAGACAAATATGGTGCCGAAAGGGGTGGTAGTTTGGCCAACTCCAGCTCCGGCGACACCGTTGACGATAATATAACCGGTTTGGTTGATGGTTTCATGTTGGTAGAGGGAGAAGTGTAGGGATTTTAAGGCTGGATGGTCTTGATGATGTTTATGGGAGGAAGAAGAAGCTATGGAAAGAAGAGGAAGGAGAAGGCATAGGAGAAGGAATGGATGGTATTGGTTGGCCATGAATGAAAGATAACTTCTATAGTGGTTATGTGCTTCCTTCCTATTTGGTAAAACTATGGCCAGTATAATATATAGGCCAATGAGAAACAGAGGCTCAAATTACAGGAGCCTCTTTGTGGCTAGTGTGAAGGACGAGTTGTATCTTAGTGTGGTCAAAGGCGGCTAAGTTGTTTCTTTGAATTATTGTTCTTTTTGTCATCATACAGTTAAAATGGCTAGAAAGATGGATGTGCATAATTATTGGAATTTGTAAATCATTAAAAAAATTTTTACCGATCAGTATGTGTAATCATAAATAATAAAATAAAAGATAAATATATATATTATTTGCTTCCATTTTCTAGTTTCTGTGAAGACGAAGACTGACTGAGTGGCATGTTGATTAGTCTCAATAGCTATCACTATCTGGGAAGGTTTGGAGTTTCAGGTCTACATCCAAGTCTACATCTTCAAAGACTAGTATGATAAGAACCTCTATTTCTATTCTCAACAGAGGTGGAGACTGATGACTTATTACCCAGCCATCACGTTTGGTTTGCAATTCACATCCACATTTAAAGTTCTTTAGTTTGAATTCTAAAACATAGAATCTTACAAAAACTATGTTTTTTCTAAAGATACTTTTTAAATAAACAGAAACAGCTCGTGTTAGGACTTAGGACACAATTATATATATATATATATATATATATATATAGCATTTTAATATTGTAAAATAACAAATAACATGAACAAATTTTTTAAGTGAATTTGCCTTTAAAAAAACATGCAGAAGCTATTTAGCATGGTTTGGAAGAGATTAATTAGTACCCAAAATATATTTTTCAACAAAAGCATTTAAGCCATAATATTATTAATCAAATGTTTTCAAGTTGTTACAGGGGTTTTTTATTTTTCAAAATACAGAAAACAAATGTTAGTTGACTTATTTAAAAAACAACACATTAATTATTTTGTTTGCAATGCATTTCTTAGTTTTGAAAAACCACAAACACACACAAAAAATGAGCCCTTGTACTATTAATTTGATAATCACCTTCCTTCTAGCTTCTAGTTTCTTGATAATGGTTTCTAGCTTCTACAAATGCTGGTTTGATTTGAAATTATATTCTTAGAATATATCCAATAGGAATAGAATCATCCATTTGAACACAAGTCGAATATAAGTGTGTAATTATCCTATCTTTAGAAATATATATCCGATATATACATATATATATGTGTACCTATAAATATTAATAGATACATATTGATAGATTATAGATCAAATTCTTCACAATCTAGTGAAAGCAAAAGCTTAAGATTCTTCCAATGTTGGCCATTAACTGTGACGTTTTGTTTACAATCCTTTCCCTACTTCCAGCACGGTCTGTGGTACGATTCAAGGGTGTGAGCAAACTATGGCAGTCCGTTATTTCAGATCCATATTTCATCAAATCGCATGCAAACAATTGCAATTTTTACAACAATGCAGGTTTTATATGTTCAAATCCAGAAACTCACTGTTCTTATTTATTTGATGGTGCACTCTCCTCAGCCCCAGATCTCTCCCTTTCCATCCTCAAACATGATGCTGAAAGCATCAGAATTGGCTTAAACCTAAATGTTTATGTTTTACGTTCTTTTTATGGTTTACTCATTTGCCCGGTTATGTGGGAAGAATCTGAATTCCGATCCTCATTTGAGTTCATCTACATATATAATCCCATGACGATGCAATACAAACGAATTTCTCAAGTCAAACGATGCTGGTCTCCTGTAGATGTCATTCTCACTCCGAATCATAAACTCATAATGTTTTCATTTAATACTTCCACCTTTTCTTATCAAATCAGAATGTACATCAGCTACACTCAATCATGGAAGTTCATATATTCATTTCCAATGGGTGAATTGATCCATAAACAACAGAAAAAAGGCATATTTTTGAACAGAACGGTTTATTGGGTACTTCAGATTGATAACAAATGGTCTGTATTTTCTTTAAACGTAGAAAGTTTAATAGTACAAAAGCTAGCATTGCCAGATCATTGTGATGACTTCTATCAAGAAAGCTTATATTTTGGAGAGTGTCAAGGGCGTTTGCACTTGGTTATGGAACAAAAACAATATGATTTTATTTTTAAAATAATGCAGATGAAAGAAGACTTCACTGGATGGAATCTCTTGCATTTCATTGATCTCAAATTTATGAGAGATATAATTCCTCCTCCGACACTATCACGGAGACAAATGATTATAGAAGAAGGTGAATATGAAGAAGAAGATTATTTGTGGGATCAGATAGAAAAGCATTACGAAGGACAAGATCATGCATCTGCACTTGCACCAATTCATATGGTTTTAGGAGAAAGATCAGAAGATTATGAACTGTTATTTACTATGACTGTTCCCAAATTTGACTCAGAAATATACCAAATTGTCCGAAGGGCTATTCCTAGAATCTACTCATACAATCTTAACAATAAGACCCTTCGAGAAATTATGAATGTGACAAACACCAGAGGATTTTATACTGCTGCTCAAATTAATTCTTATTGTCCCATGCTCACCCCTCCATGATATGAGTGGTTATGTCTTAATATTTTTGACATCATGTTACAATATTTTTCTTTTTAATTTCTGATAATAAAGTCAAATATTTGATGATTTGTTCAGTTGATAATTGTGATTAGTGTTTGTTTGTTTGTTTAAGTTGCTGAAAAACAAACCGATGTTGAGTGGGTTACTGGTAACAAAAAATATGCAAATTTAGAAACTTAGAAATATAATGGTTTCTAGCTTTTCTACAAATGCTGGTTTGGTTTGATATTCCACATACTATATATGCCTCTAAGTCTACATCAAGATCTACAAAAGTATATACTAATGAATTGTAAGTTGATATGAGCTGAGCTTCTTTTTCTACCAGTTAGGCAATGAGCCATCAGGTTTTGTTTGAAAAATTGACATGCTATATCTAAATCTACATCTATATCTACAAGTTCAGAGAGTAGTAAGCTTCTTGATGCAAAGGTGAAAGTAAGGGCTTGGGCGGTGAACATACTTGGACCAGTAAGGAACAAACCTGGAGTAGGTGATGTCCAGCCAAGGCTTGTAAATGCCATTGTAGTGAATGACAGCAGCTCTGTCAATGTCACCCTGCTTGATAGATCCATTGTATGCCAGCTTCAACAAGTGCCAACGTTGATCCAGTGGGATACGTCAATTTGTAAAACGTTAGCAGACCTGGAGGCAATGAGCCCAGTTTCCACAGCTGCCTTTCCTCGTTCTACAATCACAACATTATCTAATTTGGTCAGACATGCCAATAGAATGGTATCTCAAGAACTGAAATTCTCAAAATCTGCTAAACCTTAATATAATATTATTGTATTGTATACTATATGCAATGATAAGCATTAATACACCACTCAATTGTCTGATGAATGCTATGTCCCCAGTCAATTGTCTGATGAATGCTATGTCCCCAGTAAAGAAACCTTTGAAATTCAAAGGTATTCTTTGGATAGATTTAAACCTCTTATTCCTCTGTGAAGAGCCAAATACCAATTAGGTTTACTAAATCCTGATTAAAAAACTTATTTGCTAAAAGGTTTCAATCCCTATTATGCTAATCTCATTTGTCACATAGATTAACTTGATTATGAATTAAGAGCTAAACATTATTAGAAGAAAAAAAGAAAAGAAAACAAAAGAAAGACTGACTTTAACATTAAATTTACTTAACCTGGATTGAAAAGCCTTATTTCAGAATAAGATATTTTAATCCATACTAACCTAATCTCACTTTTCACATAAATCAACTTAATCATGGAATAAGAGTTAAACTTATTAATTAAGAAAAAAAAACTGACCTTGTTCTTAATCTCTCAAGCCACCTAATTCTTCATCCAAACACTACCAGAAGGAGGAACTAATCAATGGAAAAAAATCACTTACCAGATCTTGCCAGTAATGGTACGTTTGAGTAAGGTTGTGCAACCTCCATTCCTTCAAGTCAAAGATATTCATTCCAAATGCCCATCAACAAGCCTTAGGATCAAAGTTCTGATGAATTATAGGGTGGGAGAAATTGAGATATTGTTGATACCGGTGAACACCCGATTTGCAGGTTTCCACGGCACCATTCACCATCCCCTTCATATCAACGGACCAGAGTGCAGTCAAATCCTTCTGAACAACAACATCATCATCAAGAAAGAATATCTTATCCAGCTTTGGATACAGCTCTGGGATGGTTGAGCAGGGACAAGTACTTGGGATTTCTGAATTTGAGGTTATCATCTCCAGCAGACACAGATGGAGGGTGCTTTGCTCCAAAGTAAAATTGCCTGAGACTAGAGGATTCCATTTGGAGGAGAACTGAGCAATAAGAAGAGTTGAGACACTTGAAGTGATCAATGCTCTCTACATGGATGGTATTATGAAGTTCATGATACATAGAGAGACCCGGCAAAATGATATCTGCAGGAATATTAGAGAGAAAACCTAGCAAAATGTTATTTGCAGGAGTGTAAAAGTAAATAATCTATAACCTCGTTTTCATTGCAGTGTCCACAATCAGGAATAAGCCCAAACCTTCGGAAACTTCTTGCACTGTAAATTAAAAGGTGTTACCTTGAGTGATGCTAACTTCAGGGAAAGAGACGCAAATAACAATCACGAAGATAACATAAACAATTTAACAAGGGCTGCAAACCTATAACATACCACAAAAAGGATAACAAAAACTGCCCAGATGAAAGATTTCATGAAGCATTGCATTCTGTTGCCAATATTCCTATAAAACCATGAAACATGTAACTGAAAATATACATAGAAAGGGTTTATAAACTATGGAGTATTGCAGTCTATTGCCACTATTCTACAGTAAACTCTAAAAGGAGATAACCACTAATAATCTTACCTTTGACTTCCATGAACAGTTGCTGAAACACAAGAAATTTCTGATCTTACTGGGGAGATGAAATCAGGACCTGCAGAACAACATATAACCACAAAATTCAGGTATCTCAGAAATCAACAATTTCAGCTCTCTGATTGAGAAATTTCTCAGATAGCATTCAAGAAATCAATTCATCTAAAGTCTGAAATCCACATTTCTTCTTATAAAGCACACTCTAGAATGAGAACACCAAGAAAACTTCAAAACCGCTGCAGTTTCTTGAAATTTCAAGAATCAAAAACAAATAATAAAACCTAACCACAGACTTAGCATCAGAAAATTCACATCTAACCATTTGCAACGAGTTTCATTTTTCAAACCTCCGATAATTGAAAAAAAAAAAAACTCAGAATAACCTGGACACTATCAACATTCAAGAAACCATTTCATCTCAAGCTCATGAATAAAACCCAGCTCTCTTCTTCGAAATCATATCTGAATCCCTAGAATCAAACAAAACAAACAACAGAAAAGCACAAAACCTCAAAAAGCTAAATCAATTTGGTCCTGGAATCAATACCCTACCGTCCCAATAGATTCAAACATTCAAGAACACAAACAAGAACCACAGATCAAAAAATCGATCAGAAAAAACGCAAAAAACTCAAGAAGAGACAGCAACATCGAAGCCGAAGCCAAAATCAACCAAAAATTCTTCAAAACAAGAACAAGAAAGAATCAAAGTGGGGCAAAGAGCATGGTTTCTTGCCTCAAAGAAGAAGATCAGCAGGATGAATCCACAGCTCGCGATGCATCTCGAAGCTAAAGACATTTGCGTGTGTGTGTGTGTGTGTGTGTGTGTGAGAGAGAGAGAGAGAGCCCAACGGTAAACGAAGCAATGAACGGCCAAGATCTTACAATGAGAACATGATGGATTGCATCACAACCGTTGGTGCATTTTATTCAAACGAAGTAGTTCAAAAAAATAAATAATATCAAAACTGAATTTTAAATCTTGTACTACTGCTGACAAAAACTAAACAAAAACAAGCAAACAACTAAATTACACTTCCAACTCAGCTGATCTTTACAATTTGAAGTCAATCTCAAATTCCCAATACCATTACTCTTATTTAGTTACATTAATCAATCTCGGAACAAAGTCATTTGTCCAATCTTACATCTCAATAAACTCCTGTCACAATAATTGAGAACAATAAAAGGTCACATCTGACAAAACTGAAATTTAAAAGATAGTTTCGTCATCTCAATTTCGGAGAATGGTGATTGACCCGGACACCTGATCCTGTTCCGTCATGCTTAGGATGGAGCGGTGAGCGGTGGTGCACAGGGCTCTGGGCGGGACGTCGAGATGCATGGCGTGGTGCTGTTGCATCTTTAGTACTATCTTTTGATCTACTTTTGATTGCTTCAATCTGTTCTAGAGTCTCAACGACTTCCTTCATTGATGGACGGTTCCTAGGTTCCGAGGCGAGGCACTTCAAAGTGAGCTGAGCTGCATGAAGAACACCTTTTGACGGATACTGTCCTTCAAGCCTTGGGTCCATTAGACGGGCCAATTTCCGACGGTCAGAGAGATATGGTTTAGCCCAGTCTACCAAGTTGTGTTGCCCACTCGGCCGATTTGTATCGAGCGCTCGCTGACCAGAAAGCATTTCCAACAACACTACTCCGAAACCGTATACATCACTCTTCACGTAAAGATGACCTGAACAGAAAGAACAAACATCTTAGTGTCAATCTTGATTAAATAGCTAAAGAAATTTGACATTTTTTGAGCTTTCAAACAAATAAGAGCGCATAACTTGACCCGTGTTTGTCAAATTGGCTTATGGAATTATGGAACATATGGTGGACTATAATGGAGGACCACGGAAGGTTAGGACAAAGCACACAAATCTTCGTTCTGATAGGTGATGCTATGCGTAATAATTTTTTGTTTTATTTTTTATGGCTCAAATGGTCTTCAAAGACCCCACACCCCATTCAACACCACCAATCATACATACCAGTAGCGACATATTCTGGAGCTGCATATCCATACGTTCCCATTACTCTAGTTGTGACATGAGAGTCCCCACCGGTTGGGCCATGCTTTGCTAAACCAAAGTCGGATAACTTCGCATTGTAATTCTGTAAACAAAATCAAGAGGAAGAGGCATGATTAAACCATTTCTGCTTGAAAAGAAAATTGAAGTTTGATAATTAAGAGTATTAAGAAATACAGTATCCAGAAGGATGTTAGATGCTTTAAAATCCCGGTATATGATTTGCTTTTCTGATGTATGTAAGAATGCAAGTCCTCGAGCTGCTCCTATGGCTATTTTAAGCCTTAGGTTCCATGACAATGGATCAAAAGCCGCACCTCCTGCAAGTAAATGATATCTCTATTTAAGTCAAACTAAAAGTTTACAAAGAAGGTCTCAGCATAGAAGGTGCACTGTGTTAACAAATAAAGAACTACCCTCCTGGAGCAAGCAAATTCTAGAGACACTCGAGCAAATGTATGCATGTTCCTAAGCAAAAAATATATGAATGCCAAATATTGTATCGTACTTATTTCATAAATAGTATTGGCAGAGTTCAAGGATAATAAGAGTATGATTTTACAATGGGAAAAGAGAATCATGAAACAACAGGCAATGAAGATTCACAACAGAATAAAGCATAGTTGGGTTTCTCAAAATTGAAAGACATGTGAAGGGAATATGATGCTTTGGTTCAAAAATCAAAGTTGAGTTGATACCAACATTTCAAGATGGGAAGAATTCCATGATATCCGACTCTCAAAAATAAGCAAGATTTCTTATATTATATAAAACTCACTTCTGAAGAGGTGATTTTCTAAACTCCCTTTCGCCATGAACTCGTAAACAAGGAGGAGCTCCTTCTCCTCCAAACAATAGCCCAAGAGCTTGACGAGGTTTGGATGAGAGAGCCTTCCTAAAAAGTTCACTTCTGACTGCAAATCAAAGAATGCAAGTGATGTCAAGTGCCCAATTGTTGAAACTAAAAGAAGTTAAGTTAGGTTGGAAACAAAAAGACAAACGAGAAAAACAAGACGGTATTTGAACTCTCCATAATATAAGCACATAACTAGGAGAAGTTCCATATAAAGACTTCTAACCATCTTATTCCATTCCAGTAAAGAAAAGTTAATGTATGGTAAAATCAAATCAGTTCATACACATCAATGCAGAAAAAGTTCAATAGAGCATACAAGATGATAATCAGGCCAAGGATATATAAGACAAGCAATAACAAAAGAATAATGTGCAGTTAAAAAGAAACTCGAACATAATTATATTCTGTAAAGAAGGGATCAAATGAAAAGAAAGTGTATGCCATTGCCTGAACTAACTTTAAGCTCTACGTTCAACCAATCTCGATAACACTTGCATCCTAAAGCTTCAAAAAAGCAAACAAATAAAAAACATAAAAGCAGCAAAAAATTTATGGGATTATTGCAGAAGGGGCATCAATTTCAACAGGAATGGATTAGGCAATCACCTGCCACTCCTCAAATCCTTGCATGCTCTCTGGGTTAAGTTTCTTGACAGCCACCACCATACCAGCACCGCTCTTCGCCGGCGCCAAAGTCTTCTCATCAAGCCATCCCTTGAATACAGTTCCGAATCCACCTTCCCCGAGAACACTATCCGGCTTGAAATTCCTAGTTGCACTTCTAAGCTCAGCAAATGTAAAGATCCTCAGGTTCGGGACCTCCAAGATCTGACCTTGAGGAGCAATCTGACATTTCTCACTGACGCTGAAATCGCTGCCTGTGGACAGCCCAAGGGTAGTGGTGCTACTGATGCTTGAGAACTTGCTGGCGGTGGTCGTGGTGCTACTCCCAGCGTTGAATGTTGATGGTTCTGTGATACAATTATGACGAAAATAAACAAATAAACAAAAATTTTCATTTGCTTCTCCATCTAGTTTTCTTCATTGAGCCAAACACAAAAAAATAGCAATTTTTCGTCTTTAGTTTTCCTCTTATCTTCCCTGAATCAGAACTCAGCCTAATAATTAGAAAGAGGAGAAGCAGAAGACGGAAACTTTTTGAAATCACAAGACATAATTTGTGGGGAAAGTTCAGATTTTGCTTAGAGCTCAAGCTAAAACAGTAACAAATCTTGATTTCCATTAATAGTTTCCCAATTTGTTTGCAAACAAAGAATTTGAAAAGCCTGACTAGGGAAAATCAGATGGAAAGGCACCACCTTTACCCCTTCCCCTTTCTTCCAAATAGTAATAGCTGAAAATTTACACCAGAAATGAACTAAAAAACAAATATAGCAACCCTAACTTCATGAGATCCAACCAAACCCTAATCATCAAAAAAACAAAACTCTAAACATGACAAGAAGAACAAAATCACATGAAAGTAAGATGCAAACCATAAGAACAGCAATTCACCTGAACTTATGGACTTCTCAGAAGAATCCAAGCAATTCCCCATGCCCTTCTCCTCCTCCAATCCTTGTCTGACTATGGAATTGGAGAGAAGGGCATATCACAGGAGATGGAAAAGGAAAAGGAGAAGGAGAAGGAGAAGGAGAAAGCTGGCCTGCACCTTGGACCTTGGTGAGAGCTGACCAAGTTCTAAAGGACTATTTACACTGCTTTCCCAGAATTAGCAAAAAAATAAATAAATAAATAATTAATTAATTAATTATATATATATATATATATATATATATATGACTCTTGATTTTTTTTATTTCTTGAGGAATACTGCTAAAAAAGACCGCAATGTGTACTAATTTCGGTGAAGTAAATGAAATCTATTCACTCTCTTAAAAATTATGTCCTCACTTATAATTTGAATAAAGACTCAAAGACTAATAAATTATTTGGTCGGTGGTTGGTAGATGAATTTTTAGATTTATGAGTTTTTTTTCTTTGATTTTTGTCCACACAGTTTGACAAATTAAAAAAAAATGCATATAAGTAATGGGTTTTTATCCCAAACTTTTATAAAAGTATGTAATTGTCAAAAACTCATATTTTCATATTTAGTTTTATATATAATACATATAAAAAAAACTTGAAATGATTAGAATCATTTTGCTATATATATCGAACAAGTAATGCATTAGTGATTTTTTTTAATTATATCAAGTGTCCTCACCGTCTTATAATCAGTAGTGGAGAGTTAATTTTATTCATGCACAAAACATATAGGTGTTAATAGCCCAATAAACTAAACTACCATAAAAAATAAAAATAAAAATAAAATAATATTATCATTAAGCTTTATTTTTAAAAATACCTTAGCAGATTATTTATTTTATCTAAGGAGGGATTGAAGAATAAGTTATTTTTTATATAATTTTGAATTTGATTTCTGATACTAGACATATATATATATATATATAAACAAATAAAAAGTAGTTTGTGGGATATAAAATAAAAATATAATAGCAATTATTTATTTTAATAGAATATGCGTGCTAAAAAAATCCTGAAAATTATATTTATGGGGTTTGACTATTCTTCATATACATCCCTGAAATTATAGGCTTTTATACACCACTTTTTCTTTTTTCTTGATAACATTGTTTAGAACTCTATCTTGGAATTGATTACCCAATTACTTCTAGAAAAACAATTGATCTAATTAGAAGTTTATTTGAATTTTTTTTTAATCTTTATATCTTGGATGTTTCTTGCAAATCATGCAATCCCAATCATCACCAAAAGTTTAGTTTAATGGACTTTATTGGTAGGCACACCAAAACTACATAATTTTATTTTTATTTTTTGTTTTATTTTTTTATTTTCCTATTCCTTGAAATAAACTTGGTTGAGCATTTAACCTCTTCAAATTGTTATTTTTTGTGAATTTGTAAAATGTGATAATTAAACATCAGTTCTGGAGTAAAAACATTTCATAACTGCTAATGGTTAAGATTGATTTATGTATTTGTGCATGTTTTATTACTGTAATATAATTATGATTTATTTATTTATTTAAATATAATTAGTTTTCTCCCAAAAGGAAAGCAAAGAAACATATTGTTTAGCATTTAGGTAACAATTTACATGAAGATGATCATGCTACCAAAAAAGAAATAAATAAATAAAAATAAAATTAAAAATAGTCCAAAATATCTGCTAGTAATGGTCTGAACTCAACCAATGGTTTTCTCTTCTGACTTATTCTTTATGGTCAAATAGAAAAGAGGTTTCAACTTTCCATTCAAACATTATGGCATGCTAAGTACCTTGTTTTTCTTCTAATTGTACTTCTCCGAAGAATCTAAACCAAAATAATCCAAAGAAGTGGTCTCATTGTTTTTGATCTCTGTTTCTGATTTGATATTATAAATATTAGGCATCATAATTTAGACCAGACTTGTCTTACTTTAGTCTCTATTTTTTTCTCAAAATATAAATAAATTCAATCAATATATACACAGAGATATCAAGTTAACCCTTTTCACATGTGTTTTTATCCTGACCAAATTAAGATTTGAATTCACCTTCTCAATATAAAGTGCGAACATTCTACATAGAAAATATGGTGTCAATAAATGAGGAGATTGTTGACAAAGGTTTTTTATTTTAACACAAGAGTTTTCTAGTTAAAATCATATTATAGGTTCTTAAAATTTAACTTATAATCATTTTTTTAATTATTTAAAATTAAAAATATTAACTTTTTACTCTTTCATATTTTTTTTCTTCGCATTTGATACTTTTATTTTCAATCCAAACACTACACAGATTTTAAAAGCTTGTGATTAGTTTTATAAGAAAATAGCTTTTGTATTCGGTATGTTATTTTGATGACTTTTTATTGAATGAATTTACCTGTATTTTATGGTTTTTTATTTTTATTTTTATTTTTATTTTTTGTAATCTTCACATAAACTATGTTGTTTATTTGGTTATACTTCGCCAATATTAACTTATCGGGCTTATTAAAAATTCAAGTGCTTCAATAACAAAAAACTCGAGAGAAAATAATCATCACTACAAAAACATAACAAAAAGATAAGTAATCTCAATCAATCATGCCACATTGCCAACAGAAAATAATAATCCTAGTTACAAACTAAACACATCTAACAATGAGATTAATAACCGATAGAACGCTTTATATAGATTCAAAAAAAATCCCAAAATGCTAACAACTTGATTATTAACCAAATTGGTAATGAATACAACCGACCATAATTCTCATTCCCATATTCATATCCGTACCCATACTCATACCTTTAACAAGCACCACTTTCATTTGAGCTTGAGAAGAAGCTTGTGGTGCTTATGATTTTGCGACACTAAAAGGTTGAGACGCAACATACTCTAATGCTGATACGACTTCATGCATTAGAGGCCGTCTCTCCGGGTGGTCAAGGAGACATAGAGAGGTGACCGAAACTAATTGGTAGAATGCTCTTAAAGGGTATTGTCCTTGCAACAAAGGGTCAGCAAGTTCGGTGAACCTTCTCCTGTTATTGAGATAAGGTCTCGACTGAAAACAAATATTTAACCTATGTGAGTCTGAAACTTATATATTTAAATCTATATTTTTCAAATTAACCAATGAAAGACGGTCAATTACTATAATATATTAAATGAAACGGAGGAAGAATGCGAAACGAACATACCCAAACTATCAAACTCCGGGCTCCAGATTTCTGCTCATAATCGAAGGCTTTTCGTCCTGTGATTAGCTCGAGAAGTACAACACCGAAACTATAAACATCGGACTTAACATTAAGCTTACCGCTCTGAGCATAATCAGGAGCACAGTATCCATATGTTCCCATAACTCTGGTTGAAACATGAGTGTCATCTCCAACAGGGCCAAGCTTGGCAAGTCCGAAATCGGAGAGCTTCGGATTGAAGTCTTCATCCAACAATATGTTTGCTGATTTCAGGTCTCTGTAAATTACAGGAGGTTTTGCAACATTGTGCAAATAAGCCAGGCCTTTTGCGGCACCAAGAGCTATTTTCATTCTTGTATTCCAGTTCAATGCCTGCTGCTCGTTAGTTAAATCTGGAGAATAGAGAATGTGAACTAAGTTAATTTCACAAAGAGGTGAATTTTGATCTTAATTAGCTTATGATAATACAAAAGTTTAAAGTCATTATCAATAATAAACTATCAATCATCTTTCATTTTTCATCATTGGTAATAATATGTTTGCCAACGTTCATTTTTCGGTTTTAAACCAACATCTAATGATACAAAAACAAAAAAACTGAAATTGAGATCTTTTGGCATAAAGCTCACCAAACAAGTGATTTTCCAAGCTTCCATGAGCCATGAACTCATAAACCAAAAGCCTTTCCTCCTTCTCGGCGCAATATCCTATCAACGTCACAAGATTAGGATGCCGAAGAGTGATCAACATTAGAACCTCCACCATGAACTCTTGATTCCCTTGCAAACCTTCTCGATTCAGTTGCTTGATTGCCACAACCTATTACAATTCGAACAAACTATGTATAATCAAATTTTATCTTACATAATTTTTTTTTCTGCATAAAAAGAGAGGAAAGATCATTGCCTGATTATTCAACACCCCTTTAAAGACCTTCCCGAAGCCGCCTTCGCCAAGGACAGACTTAAAGTTCTTGGTTGCGGCCGCAAGCTCTTTGAAAGCGAAGCTATGAGCATTGCTCTTCTTTTCCACATCACCGAGCGAAATCTCCGTCTCTAGATCTACTAAACAACAATTGAAACATTGTGGTCTAATGTAATGAAAATACATAAGATAGCATTCTAATATATCAAACAATTCGAATAGGAAATTAATACCAATTGAATCGACAAGACGAGTGATGGAGCCTGTGTCGGAGCTTTCACCGATGAAGTTCTTCTTTCGGGGGTGAGCACCCACACAAGAGAAACATTCCATGGCTTCAATATTTCTCCTCTCTTTCTCTCTCTCTCTCTCTCTCACACACACACACAAAAAGATGAGAAGGATAGCTATTCCATTCCAAAACCAAAAGGGGATTAGGAATAGGAACTACATGGGGAATTTGTCCATTGGAGAGGAGAAGAAGAGATGAGAAGAAGAGGAAGAGAAGGGGAATGGGAGAAGAAGGATGGATAAGAGAGAATGGTTCTCATTGTTTTGAGAGCTGTGTTTCTATAAAAAGGAAGCTGTGATTCCACGCGGGAATGCTCCCTTCTCTCCAACTAATTTTGGGCGGGAGGGAGAGCAACGGTCACTTTGGTCTGCCTCGTGATCAGCTTTCTGTTAATATTATATAATATAAAAGGTTAATTCTTTGTTTTTAATCCTTATACCACTTCAAAAAAATTTAATTACTAGGAAAGAAACCATTAAACTTATTCAATGAAAAGATAAAAAATCAGATTTTCACCAAAAATTTATAGGGAGAAGACAAAGGCTGGAAGTTTAAACTAGAACACAGGAATAACTTGCCTCAAATGGCACAAGGATTTTAGTATTACAAATGAGGATTAGCTGCTGCTTCACATAAACATTTTTGAGTTCTTGAGTACATTAATTAATCTGTACATATACATATGCAAACTAAGTTATGTGAGAGAGACCATTGCATCCTGCATTCAATCAAGCATGCATTGTTCAATGGCTGTGCAATTTCAACAACTTGCGACAAACAAGGTCTTGCACTTGCTCTGCTACCCTGATTCATCACTAAATTAAATGACCGAATAAATTTTTACGGCTCTCATAGCTGCAATGCTAGATCAGGTTGATGTGACTCGACAATCACACCTGAAGGTGGAGATCCTGCACGTTGTGAACCTGCGTTTAGATCGGGTGGGAAAGATGAACTTCGCTTGGAGTCCTGCTTGGACTTCACCATACCTTGATTACTGACTGATGTTGTCTTCACAGCATCAGAATGGGTGTTTGCTGTTTGATGTCGGAATTGGATGTTGTTGTTGCCTCTAGAAACCATGTCCAGTGCTCGAGCATGTGTCATTGGCAACTCTGAGTTGATGCTCACCGCTTTCGAAAGATTGAAACTGGATGGGGTGCTTACAACACCATTGACACCTGGTTGCATTGTTAAGTTTGGTCGTGGCCATGTGGAAGGAGTTTTGTCTCTGCAGATATCCTGTGTGTCAACTCTGCTCTCACTTGCTGTGGGTGCAGGAGTCAGACTGCTCTTGGAATGGCCTTCTTCAATGTCTGAATCACTAGAAGGTGGTTCCTGTTCTTCTAAAGGTTTAGTTCCTCCTGCTGATGTAGAACAAGAAATGAGTTTAGATTGTTGAGGTGACTCGCCATCACCAACCCATCCCCGACCGAACTTTGAACCAGGCGGTAGGACCCTTTCGATTTTTCGAGAAGCAATGGCCCAAGCAATGGGGCCGAGTTTAGCGGCAAATCGGGCCAAGCTTCTAGGATATGTATGCTCCATGTGAAACCCAATCTGGTTGGAACATGTTCAGAAACAGGCTATGAAGAGATTCACAACAAAAATTTGGGGATACAAGGGCACTATTTATCAAGACGACCTCATCAAAATAATAATAGTAGTATATAAGGATAAAAACTCTAATCAGCTATGATTCCAAATGTAAAAGTCAAACTATTTCCATCAATACTCACAGGAATAAGCTGCTTCTTCTCCCCATCCGTCAATAGTGGTAGATCATATGCAAATGTGGACCATTGAGATTGTTTATATGTATTCCGACGGTTCTCATCTATAACAATAGGCTTCTTTCCATACCTCCCTGAAACTCCTTTCAGCATTGAGCCTATAGATCCCAAAAGAAAACAATTACTAATATGGACAAAAATGATAGAAAATCATAACCCCATCCATCAAATCCAATCCTAATATCCATCAAGTCAGGAAGTGGACTGACTTATGCTTTCATGCTAGTGAAGTGTATGAGGAAAATAACCACCCCAATTTACATCATTATGTATTAGCCTAACTTCAGTTTAAAGCCATTTGATGTAAGGGAAAACAGCTATCATTTATACAATTTGACTTCATTCATGTGCCACCTTTGAGAAAACAAATACCAAAAGTAACACTGTATCCCAACTTCACCCATGCTTTTCCACTGCATTTTGCCCCACCATAAACAAACATATACATATAAATCCCACTCTATGACCCATCCCATGGGCAAATAAGGATAGCATGTCTTGACAGATGCAGCCACATTTTTTCTGTGCAATAAACTATATTTTATCTTTATGGACTAGAACATTATAAACATGAATGATGATTTCAAACCTGTCTGTTCTTCATCTCTTTCTGGCTTATGTTCCCCAATCAAAGTAGAAGTTTCAGCCTTGCGAAAACCATGAAGCTCTCTTGCATATACATCTGCTGGGTTGGGCTTATCTAACATTGGTGCCTTTCTTGACAAACCTTGCACTGAGCTCGACCAGTGACCATTATCACCAGCATTAGCAAGCGTCGCAACAGTGGAGGGATCAGAACCAGCATTCTCAGGAGGCCTACTGATCATCCTTTTGAAAACATTCTTGGTTGGTGGTCTACCTCTCCTTACAGTCTTCTGCTCTGGCTCATTATCATCACTTTCTTGTCTTAAATTTTCAAAGCTCTTCTTTGCAAGCTCTTGAATGGCCCGTGCCTGCACATAAGATGCATGTAAGGCAGGAGATGTCATAGTTCAACAATAAGAGAATAAGTAGCATCTTAATGAGCTCAGTACCTGCCGATGGTATATTGTGCTCGGTGCATTGTACTTCATAGAATTGGAGCTTATCAAGAAAACATCTTTCTGCAATATTATCAAATAATTAATAGCTATTACCAGATAACTTCATGCAGAGCCATCTTGCTTTCACACTTCAATAAACATAACGGAAAATCTTGTAATTAAAGGAGATTTTTATCGGACGGATTGTCAACCATGATTAAATATGTGACATTGGCAAGCATGGTTACAAAGATCCAATGGCATGGAAAGCATACCACATAGCAGCAAGACTAACGGGCCTCAGTTTAAGTTTTCTAGCAATTTTATTCTGCCATTTCTTTGTAGATACATCACACAGGCGTAAGTGATGTATGTAACATACGATTGAATAAATGTTGGGAAGTATCTAAAAGGGGGAAAAGCTAAAATGTTTGCGAAAAAATAGAATTTCAGCAAGGAATTGAAGTGAATGTAAATAATCTTTCTCAAATAAAATAAATAACTGGTTGCAAACGAAGAAAACACAAATAAATCAATTGCTACTTTTGTCCTTTTGGATGATTAACTAATTCAACATCTTACATACAGAAAGAACCAGACGAGGTTCTGCTAAGAAGAATGACCTAATAAAATTATTCCTTAAGAACATAAAAATGTCAACATCTGTAAACAAAGGAAATGGAAAACCAGAAGATATGTAATTTACCAAAAGAACAACAAATTCCTTTCAGTAGACAATATAAGATAACAATGAAGATGTTTATTTTCAGCTTTCTAACTTCCGATTTATATTTATTTCACTTAATTAAGAATTTCTTATTCTAGATTTTCAAAACAAACTATGAAATGTCCACAGGATAGAGTAAAGAGTTCAAAGAATAATATTAGAGGGCAGAGACCAACATCATACTGGAATGGAAAAAAGACTACATTTACCAAAAAAGAGAAGTGTTGCCTGACTTTACCAACAGCTAAAAAACCTTACTTGAAAAGGCACAAAAACTACAGGAAACCCAAATCTCTCCAATTTAAGTCCACAAAGTTATCAACTAGCTGAAAAATAGACATCAGAAAGCATGGCCTTAAACACAGCATGGAAATGTGTAAGATGGTATTTATAAAACCAAGAAACTATGCACAGGAAACAGCAGGCAACACAGGCATTGCATTTGCAAGAAAACTCCAGCCCTGGATACTGCCCACAATTCTCTCAATGCCCTAAGCATCAAAGCAATGCAGATCAGTCCAGACAACAAAAACTCCAAATTTAACACCCGTCAAAATCCCATCAAACAGTAAACTAATTGAAAAAGAAAATAAAAACTGAATCTACCAACCTCAAACTGTTCCAAGTTAACATAAACTCCATTAGTCAATTTTTTCCGCACAGTACCGAAATCCATTGGGTGTGCAATGACTTCATGATAGTCAGGGAGCTATAGAAACATCACCATCATTAACTAGTCCATGAATGATCAAAACATAATCATACAGAAAACATCAACAATGACAAGAACAAACCTCTTCAGGATCCACAGGCTCCGAGTAAACACCATAAGTATCCTTCCTAAACTCACACACAACCACGACATTTAGACCACTGAAAAAAATTCAAGAATAAAAACAAATTTAGACAAGAAAAAAAAAATGAAAAGATACGCACTTCTGGAGTCTATCAAGGATGAACAAGAGCAACTTTTTATCAGGCAAAGGCGTCGTGGGCCCCGAATGTGGTGGCTCCCCTGCTTGCATTCACAATCAATAAACAAACATAACTAACAATGAAAATCAAAAGGACATCAAATGACTCTTTCCCCGAATTTCCTAGAAATTAATGCATCAGCACCGAACCTCCAATCCGATCCGTCCCTTTCTCTCCGCTAATCTGCAGCCAAAAATGAAATCCACAATTAATCCAAAATTAGGGAAAAGAAGCACCTTAAAAAAAAAAAAAAAATTGTGATTTTTAGGTTGACAAGAAATAAAAGATAAAAACTTTTTTCGAATTTCAACGAGAAAAGATCTACAGGTTCCTTCCAAATGATTGGGAAGTTGACCAAGTCAACCCAGGAAGTTACTCGCTCTAAAAATCCACCAAATTTAATAAATAAAAAATCGAATCTTTGGATCTATAAATTTGCGGCTGAAAAAAGGGCTTAATTGAAAGAATTCGCAAGAATCGAGACCTTAGCATTCGCGCTCCCATCGCCAACTGCCCTCGATCCGGCGCTTCCGGCGGGCGGGCTCATCCTCACCGTCGGATCCGGAGCAACCAGAATCGGAGGCATTCTTTGGTAGCTTGAGCACCAGCTTGAGCTTCTTCTCTCTCCGCTTCCCGCCAGAATCCCCATCCTCCTCCTCCTCTTCCTCTTCCTCATCACCTCCGGTGTCCTCCGGCTCCGGGTTAGGGTTCTGCCGTGTGATCCGGCGGTGCGATGGCTGCTGGGGATTGGGGCTAGGGTTAGGGTTTCGCTTAGGTTGCTGCAGTTGTTGGAGCCGAAGGCTGCGCTTTTGGAGATCGATGAGGGAGGGGCGGCCCTTCTTCTTGCGCTTCTTCTCCATTATCGGAGCTTTGGCCCCGCTCCCTCTCTCTCTCTCTCTCTCTCTCTCTGTTTCTCTCTCTTCTTCTCTTTCTCTCTCTATCGACCCTTTCTCTCTCTAGAAACGAGGTTGGATTTTTTTGGGATTTTTCCGGGTGCCGAGTTTTTGGAGCGACTCTCGCACGTGCGACCCACGTGATATTAGCAGCACGTGACATAAGCGTGCGTGCGTTCTTTCTTCGTCTTTGATCATCCTATTTCTAACGTAGTTAAATCTAATCAAGTGAGTCAAAATTTAACTGAAAGTAAACTTTTAAATCATTATTATTAAAAAAAAAACATGTTTAATTTTATGGAAAAAAATTTCATAGTTTTATTTAATTTAAAAAATGAATACATTTGTCTATAAATAAATGTACACCTTTTCTTCTAACAGAATACAAAAAAACCAAAAAGTTTGATGCAAACTGATGAGACTTGCAAAATTATAAACAAGAACAAATAAATTTTTTTATTATTTCTACAAAATTTACATGTTCATCAATTGAACAACAAAAACTTCCAAACAAAGGAAATAATGTTTATCCAACTTCATGTCAAACCATCTTCATTTCTTTACATGTCATAAGTATCTGCAAATCATTTTCCATTCACATGCATATCTTATTTCTGAATGTGCATACACAAACCATTGATTAAACATGTCACAGCATATATCATTTTAGGCGAAAAGCCGAATTCTTTCACATGATTATTAAACTTAAACTACTTCCATTTGTGATAAAAGTCTTAGTGTATCTTTATCCAACTTCATGCCAACCATTTTCATTTCCTTGCATAGTTGCTTGCACTTAGCAATCCTCCCGGAATGCGCATAAGCATTGATCATTTCACGGTATATATCATAAGTAGGCGAAAACCCGGCTTCCTTCATTTTCGATAAATATCTAAAAGCCCTCACAAGATCATTCAGCACAACACACAGCTTGATAACAACACGATAAGCCGCAAGATCCAAAACAAAATTCAATCCTTCCATTTCCCAAATCAATGCCATTCCTTCCCTGTACTGTCCATTCCGATACCGACTGTGAATAACTGTCGTATACATTACAATGTTCGGGCTTCGTCCTGAATCCTTGAACCACTTGAAAAGATTCTCAACCACTTCGAATTTTCCGATCTTGATGCAAACTTTCATAATGCCAGTACAATCCTGTGGTTTCAGATCAAAATCCTCTCTTTCGCCGAGTTCTTCGAGTAATGCTAATGCAAGCTTATATCCTTCGGGAGTTTTTCCGGCAGCCATTATCAACTTTGCATGAATGCTCGTATCGAGTGTTCGGTTATTGTCTTTGGCAAGTAATAGCAGCCTCCGTGCACGATGCAAATTCTCCGCTGCAATAAAACCTCTAGCCATTGCTTCGACGACACTCCGGCTAGCAGAATTCAAGTACTTCCTCTCCATTTCAGCTTCAATCTTTAACTTGCCACTCCTCGCTAAGACTTCCACCGTCGAAGCTAGAACCCGGTCATCGGGGAAAAAATCCGGCCGGTGATCCTGAGCCCAGCACAATGCTTGCAATGCTCTGTCAGGAAGACACATATGACCCAATTCTCTAACAATTAGTGACAATGAGCCTTTCCTCAGAGATGGAGACCATTTGTCGAGCACCTGATGTGCATGAACATCACATGGAAGAGATTGAATCTCTCTGGCTATACTAGCAAGAGTTTCAGGGTTCTTGCGCACTCTATCACTGCTTAACGAGCGAAAGGAAAGCACTGACCTTGCAGCGAGCCTCACATGGTGCTTCGGCGAGGGGGTTTGAGAGGGGCGGGGTAATGGGAGAGGTAAAGGTCGCTGCTTTACTGGTTTCATTGGCTTCTGAGGGGGTTTCCTCTCAAAGAGAGATGAAATGGCTTCGAGCTCCTCCGAGCTCCAAGCAGCGTCGTCGTCGGCGTCGGCGTCGGCGGCGAGGTTGAGGGTTTGATCACCATTGTTCTCGTCCTTCTGCAATGGAATTGGCGTGCGACGCGGGTAGGAGAGGGGATGAGGATGGTTGGGACTAGAGAGAACGGAGACTCGGAGAGAGCACGGCGAGATCGAGCTGGGGAGTTGGTCGGAAGGATGGCGTGAAGAGCTGAGCACACGCCGGCGATGTCATTGAGGGATTTTGTCGAACAGTTGACGTGCATTCGCTTGTTGAGGAGTTCTTATGAAAAGGCCCATATAGCCCAACAAACACTCAAAAGCCCATGTGAAAATGGCTGGTTTTTTTTTTAAGGAAAAGAAATTACATTTTGCATTATTTACCAAAATTTTAATTTTCTCTAGTGCATAATATAATTTTAAATTTATTATAACATGCATCCACTCCTTCAATTTCTTCATAAATATTAATCACATATTGAGTTAATATATTTTTTTTTTTTAACATTGGGCAACAAATACCTTCATTTAAAGTTTAAATCAGGGATAGATACAGAATATGGAGCACACTCTCAAGCTCAATAACATTTTGTCTTTGCGTTACATAGGTTTCAATCTCAGCACCTTTTCAAAATAAAAACCTTACTCGAGTTAATATTACTTGGTGTTCACATTCATTTAGGTGGACCCCAAAAAGAAATTAGTGAAAATATTTAGATTTTACTAAATAGAACTCTAACTTATGTATTCTTATAAAATAAAAATGTATATATTTTTAATAATTTTATCTTTTATTTATTATCTCTTCTTCGCTAAAAAGTGAATGGTTTAGCTTTCAACTCCCTTCTAGTATACATTTATTTTTGAAAAAAAAACTACACCTTTATTTGGTTGATGTAAATTTCTGTGTAGTAAGTCACACTTATCTAGTGAAAAAATAAATAAATAATGTTACCGTAAATAAATTAGACTTAAATACTATAATTATCGAAATTGAAATTTTAAGAATTAGTTAGGAATTGGGTTAAATAAATTCTGTAATAATAATAATAATAATAATAATAATAATAATAATAATAATAATAATAATAATAATAATAATAATAATACCTTTTAAAAAAATTATTGCAAGAAACCAATTGAATAACATTTCTTAAGACATGAGTCATGAGACATGGGATAACAAAATCCATCTAAAATATGATTAACTATTTGGAACCACTCACAAGCTCACATGTTTCTCAATGGAAAAAAAAACAAGTTACTGAAAATGAAAAACAATTTAGCTAGTGAAAGTGACAATATAAACCATATACTACATTTCTAGAACAATAAGTCACATATTATTCTTCTTGGAAATAGATGAGTCATACTCATTAAAAAAAAAACTGCCAAAAATTAGTAAACATCAATCAAATGAGGATGTTTGTTGCGATGACCTCCCAAATAAATTCCAAATACAAAAATACACAAATCTTTTTGCCTATTTATTTTTTTAGAAAATACAAAGGTTAAAATTCAAGGATATGAATTTTGTTCCCAATTTGTTTCATAGACTCCAAATGCATGAGACTTTCTGCTTCATTTGATTGATTATTCCAAATTGATGTTCATAATGATAGAGATGTATATATTAATATTGACAAATGAGTATGCTCATTAATGACTTGTTTGAGTTTCACTAGGTTATTTGTTATTTTGATATTGACAAACTAAGTTTCATTCAGTTATTTGTTATTTTGATATTGACAACCTAAGTTTCATTCAGTTATTTGTTATTTTGATTTTGGAGATTAAAATTTTAGAATGATTTTTCATACAAAAAAAATATATGTTCCTAATATGTTTTTTGTGAAAAAAATCAATAAAAGATCTATTCATCTATACGACAAATAATATGAAGAAATAAGTATACATATATATTTTGTAATTTGAATGATAGAAATATTAGAGTTTTAATCTCATATTTAAAAATTATAATAGCACGATGTCAGTGTTTGAAGAACTAGATGTTATTTTTAGTTTATGTCACTCTTCCCTCATTGTAGGGTATTTACAAAAACGATTAATCAAGGATACCTAGTATTGACCATTTCTTTTAAAATGCTATATTAATTTTAAAAAATATATTAATATCTAAAATGTAAGAATTTTAATGATAAAGTTATGGACCACACAATATTTGATTTAAATATAAATCTAACCTAATCACATTCTAATTTAATATTGTAATTAAACTTCTATTATCTTTGATTGTTAAAAATAGAAAAATACTAAATATTAAAAATATAGAATATAAAACGAGGTTGATGAACCATCTTGATATTACAAAGGGAAAAGACCTTTGAATTTATATAGGTTAGAAAATATAACACTCATTAATTTTAAAATACAACTATTAATAACACACAATAGTGAAAACCCACCTGTGTCATGATAAAATTAAAATATTAATCTAATACATATACTAATCTAATTAATGATGTTGTAATCAACAAACCATCTTTCTATCCAATTGTTTATAGGAGCAACTCCCATTTAGAGTTTATATATGTTGTTACAATAATTATGTTGTATTTCAACTATTTATATTGCACTATATTATTTTTGTTATACTCATTTGTGACTCAAATCAACCACACATTTTCTAGACCCTGAGTTAATAAATCATTAAACTTTGGTCAAGTATCATTTTCATCAATGAATTTTAATTTGTTTTGAAAAGCTCACTAAAGTTACTAATCATTTTATTGGCAGGTTACCCGATGATTAACATCTTCATTGGGTAATGTAGAGGCTATAAATCACTCTTTGACTATGCGCTAACTAGGTTTTTTCTGGCCTCCACTTCAGCTAATGAAAATGCTAATCCATCTGGTGATTTGCCTCGAAATGATTTAGTAACTTTAGTGAGTTTTTTAAAATAAATTAAAATTCAGTAATCAAAATAATATTTGACCAAATTTTAGTGATTTACCAAAAAATATTTATGTCGTATTTTAACTATTCATACTGTACTGAATATTTTTAACCAACAATCTTTCTATGACCAAATTCCATTTAAAATTTATATGTGAATTACATTATTTTTGTTATGCTCATCTGCCAATCAAACCAACCCACATTTTCTAAAATACTGTGTTCCATAATCTCTCAAAATCAATAATAATAATATATTATTATTTATTTATTATTTATTATTATTATTATTATTTTAGAATGAATAATAAAATATTCATACTTCACCCACATGAAAAATTTCAAACCAATAACACATCCTCATCATCCAAATCAAATAAATTAAAGAGAAAATGGTTTAATAATCATAATCCATTAGCATCCAACAAACAGTTGTAAAAAATGCGCCTCAAGTTTTGGTTTAGCTAAAGTTGTGTGTAAATAAAAATTCAATAAAATATATGTGACCAAAATTAGCCATGAGTTGTTGTTCTTTGAAGCAAAGACTCAAAACTAAGGAAAACCAAAACCAGTCATCGGCTCTTGTTTTTAATTAAATATTTTAAACAAAACCCAATGAGCAGTAAAGTGTTGCAACTACTCATTCATTGCATATGAGTATGACCAGATTCTCTAAAACTTATCCTTTGTTTTCTTCTCTTTGTTTCTCTCTTTTCTCAATTAGATAAGACTCTCTCCAATTATAATTTACTAATGATGTTTTTACAAATACACCCCTGCCAAAATATTCAAAGATTATTAAATTTTTTTGGCATCAATGTGTTTCATATAGATATTCATTTAACTTTTTTTTCTCAAGTTTTTGATCGATCAATTTTCAAATAGCCAAGAGCTTCTTTGCTGTGTGTTATATACATAAAAATTTAAATTTAAAAATCATTTAATTGAATGATCCAGACTTCTATCATTTGGATCATAAATTATCAGACTAAAAAATAATTATATTTGTCTCAATATAAAAAACTTAATCTTCTCCAGAAATATATACATACCAACAAGTGTGAGCTGATTAAGATGATAAGAAAATGTTATACAGATTAGTAGTTGAATTTTTTTTCAAGTGTGAACAAGTAGTAGAAAATAAGTGTAATTTCATCTTTTTGAAGGGTATATCTTGGAAAAAAAAACTTTTTTTATGCAATATATAAACATAACTTTGGGTTGGTGTCCTTCATGCTTCAGCATTTGTCCCTAGTAATCATGTGTATAGCTGCATGGATTTGGCAAGCTCACCCAATCTACCAACTTCTCCTTCTCCAAAACAGAGATGAATTCCATGATAGGTTTTACTTTATATATAATTCCATTTATCTCAAACTGTTTCATTTACTTTTCTCTTTAATTTCTAAAATCTTATACTCATGATTTCATGATCAAATAAAATGACAGGCCAACAAAACCATTAGGATGGTGGAGTGATGGCAAAACAAGTATCTTAGGAGGAAGAGATGGAATAGCAGGAGGAACATGGATGGGTTGCACAAGGAATGGCAGAGTGGCATTCATCACTAATGTTTTAGAGCCGGATTTTATCCCGAATTCGAAAAGCCGGGGCGATTTGCCTGTCCGGTTTTTAGAGGTAGTTTTATAGACTAGCATGTATCAAGAGAGCGTATTAGAAATAATCATAAATGCGATGTTTTTATTTTATTATGATTGCTAGAGTTTGAAGACTCCAATAGAGTTTGCCGAGGAATTAGCAAAGGAAGAAGAAGAGTACAATGGATACAACTTGGTTTTAGCTGATGTTTGTTCGAAAATTATGGTGTATGTTTCGAACAGGCCGAAAAGTGAGCCTGTGTGTGTTCAAGTTGTAAGTCCAGGACTTCATGTTCTTACTAATGCTAGACTGGATACTCCATGGCATAAGGTAATAATAATAATAACAATAATAACAATAATAACAATGGTGATATTGTTATTATCATATGTTTAGGAATAAGTAATAATGTTTGCAGGCACAATTGCTTGGTGAGAGTTTGAAGGAGATGTTGAGGAGTAATGGAGATAAAGAAATTGCTGCAAAGGAAATGGTGGAGAAGTTGATGGGAAACAGAGTGAAGGCTGAGAAGGATAGGTTGCCAAACACTGGGTGTGATTCTGATTGGGAACACAAATTGAGTTCAATCTTTGTTGAAACGGACACCAAACTGGTAATTATATAATTATATATATATATATATATATAGATTACTTTGATGAAACTTGTTTTGGAGTTTATTTTTGTTTTAATTTAATATTTTGATTGGAAAACAGGGAGTGTATGGGACAAGGAGTACAGGGGTATTGGCAGTGAAAACAGATGGAGAAGTATGCTTCTATGAGAAGTATTTGAAGGAAGGAGTGTGGAAAGAGCATAGTGTACAGTACCATTTAAATGTTTGATTGGTTTATGTTTTGTGTATGTGTGTGTAAATAAGAATCTGTTTGGTTTTTTCAGAACAATGAGCTTGTGTTGTTGTGAAAAGCTTGCTTGTTCAAATGATGATGTAGCATTAAATGTTTTTAGAAAAATGGAAACTAAGAAAATAGGGTGAATGGAGATGATGATTTATATATAAAGCTGTTGCTTTCTTTTGAATGGAGGAGCACAAACTGTGAAAATCTATTTCTTGGATTAGGACTTTCTCAGGGAGATGAATGCAGGATTTATTTATTTATTTATTTATTTATTTATTTATTAGTACGGATGCATTTTGATAGGATTGCAAATGAGCTGCAAGTAGTAAGATTACATGGTGCTTCCAAGCTATACCAGACATGAGCTTTCTTTAACAAGGTTTTCTGGATTTCTATATTTGTTTGGATGATTCTCTAGGAAGTTACTCGAAAAAGAAAAGGAAAAAAATAGCTTTGATATTTTTCAATGACCAAAATATTCTTGGGAATTTTTTTTTTTTTTAAAAAAAACCTTCATATCATACAAATCTTACTGGACAGCAAAATAAAAAAAAATAAAATAAAAATTCAAAGCTCAATAGACACCAATCAAACATTAAGGCATCCATTATATCAACCAATTTGAGAAACATCACAAGGTCCTTTATCAGATTTACTGAAAAAATTTTCAGCTGCAGAACTACAAATACGAAATTTTATCATATAGAATACAGGAGAAAACTTTCAGACAGTCATCAACTGACTAAATGTTAGCTCAAGAAAAAACAAAAAAGGAAAAAAAAAAAATGTTACAACTGTGACCGCAGAAAAAAGTAGCAGTGACAATGGAATTACCAATCAAACACATGTTCATCTTGTCTATCATCAGCTATTCATTGTCTAGATCTGAATTCAGCCCTCTTCGCTTCCTCCGGTGTTGATAGGAACAACTCGACGTATCTAGAGCCTATCATCATCTTGTCCTTGCACATAGCCTTCTTGGCCATCTCTGCTGATTCGAATTCAACGAATGCCTCACCAGTTGCTTTCCCATCTGAACGGCAGGCAATTTGCACATTCTCCTCGCTGAGTCCAAACTCCTCGCCAAAGAAATCGACAATGTCAGACTTGGTAGCTGAGTATGGTAGCCCCCGAAGTTTAAGGACCTCAGTGTACTCCATCTGGTCCTTATCCTCAAAGGATTTCTTTGGCCGAGAAACAGGTGATCCACGGCGATATTCATGCTCTGTTGCTCCACCACTGTTCACCTCAGCAGCGATAGCATGGTAATATTCCATCTTACTACCTCTAAATACCTCAATATATCTTCGGCCCATGTTCTGTCTATCCTTCTGGAGAGCAAACTCGGTCTGCATCATAGACGGAAAAACAACAAAGGCCTCACCAGAGAAGCGCCCATTCTTATTGACTAATAAGCAGTCCACCACATCTAAACCAGAAAAGAATTTGTAGATGTCTAGATCATCACAGTTGAATGGAAGGCCTCGCAAGCGGACCACAGGAAAAGCACCGAGGCTTCCACCTCCATAGCCATAAGGCTGCTGGAAACTGCTAATGCCACCTCTTGTCGAGAAGTAAGGGCTTGATTCCATGGTCCGCGGCCTCTTGGAGCCATTGTTGAACCCATCTGAGCCAGCACCACTGCTCACTGCGAAGTAGGGATTTGATTCCATCATTCGTGCCCTCTTTGTGCCCTCGTACCCGTCTGAAACCCCCCCGCTCCCCAACATAGCCCTTCACATTATCCAGAATCCCAAAATTGGGGATAAAACAACCCTTAACTCTCAATCCTCATTCAATGAGCAGACCCAACCCAGATAGGCAGATACTAATTCATAATGAAACAACTACCTTCTATAATATGAAATATATTTAACAGACTCTTAAACTTATTGCAAGCATAAGAAAGAACAAGAAAAAACTGACTAACAAATAAAAATTCCAACCCAATCATCAACTTAAGCAGAGAGTATATGATTTTGAAAGACTATAACCCAAAAAACTAATACTAACAGAGTTATATTCAGTATTAAAAGTAAGTGCTTGCGAAAATGTACTCCATGTAGCAAAGTTCTACCCATAAATAATTAAAACCATGAAGCTACACATTAAATTTCAGTAAATTATGTTCGTGTTCATTCGACAACCTTAGGTCCCCGCCAACTTATTTTTGTCAATAGAGTCGATCATTTCAATGAGATGGTTGGAAAAGCCATAACATCCAATAATTTGAGGCTGGAATTTTTCTTGTTTTTCCAAGCTAGGAACCAAAATAACATAATGGTTATTTTATAGATTTATAATTCATAAATATCTCAAAGAAAAGACTCACAAGCTTGTATTACAATTCACAAATATCTAAAATCAATAGATTAAACCACTGAAAGAATGACTAACTACAAAGCTTATGATTCCTTATGCTTCTAGTGTTTGCAAAAAATAACCTTTGAAAGGATTTCCAATAATAAAAAAAGCAGTTTGCAATTGATTTTATCCTCAACTGCTCTTTAGCAGCCACGTATCAATCACTTCCGATCACCAAATACACCCACTCTTTATCTATTAAAAATCACAAAATCAATCCTATCCCCAACAATTCATCACCCACGAAACCCTAATCCTAACTGGCATCAAATCCAAAATCACAGAAACAAATCTGGAAACTAAGCAAAGAAAAAATTCACAACAATATGATCTAAGAACCTCCATTAAAGACCATAACAATCAAGAACGCATCATAATCACATGAAACCATAAAAATTGAATCAAAAAGGGAATAAAAAATTCATTGATCATGCAAGACAACAACAATTAGGGTTAGAATTAGCTTCAACATACCCTCTAGACCCGTACATGATCTCCTCTGCCTCTTTCTCCACCTTAGAATCGCCAAAAGTCGTAGCTTTGGAATCGAAAACGAGAATTCCCTCTTTCCCTCCGACGCCCTAGAGCTTGAATCAAAGATTTCATTATATATAGGAAAAAAAAACCCTAGATTTTTAAAGTGTCGCGAATTAGACTTGGAAGATTCGGGTCGGATCTATCAATACTTGATTTGTGATCCGAATCCGCATTGAGCGGCCACATTATTATTATTATTATTATTATTATTATTATTATTATTATTATTATTATTATTTGGGTTCTCTTCGTGAAAATAAGTAATAACACTAAATACTAATTTTTTATAATAAAAAAATTCAAAACAGTCAAACTTAGAATTTGAGGAATAAATATTGTTCATAATACAAGGTTTTTTTTTGTTAAATATAAAAAATATCACTCACTGATATATTAAAATAATTCATATTTGATTATACAACTTTCAATATATACATATATTTATTTATATATAGAGAGAGTGAGTATTTTATGCACATTCTTAGATATCAACTTGCGTCTAATTTTATTCTTATTAGATCTACAATGTAAACAACAAAAACTTACATGAAACTCTAAAAACACCTGAACTTGTTTCTTCCTATCTCTCTTCTCTCATTTCTCTCTCAATTTTTTTACAATCTATGTCGTTACTATCAACGTCCCAGAGTACCTTTGCTCATGTATATATATATATATTGAATATAATATACATTTTTTTTTTATTTTTGGTATAATCCGTATTAACTCAAGTACCAAATAAGTTTTTTTTACAAACAATGTCAATATTTATTTCACATCCTTCAAAATTGATAACTCTTTCCTTAATCAATTATCAACTCCATCTGACAATATTGTCCACCTTATAATAATAATAATAATAATAATAATATATTATTATTATTATTATTATTATTATTATTATTATTATTATTATAATACCTGAAATATACCATCATTTTTGCATGCCAATAGAAATTAAAAATAACCAAACAAATAAATAGTTAAAAGTAATTGTAAAAGCCAAAAAACACAAAATAAGGTAAAATAAACATAGAGACTTTTTATGTTTTGAAGAAAATTCTTATCATACAAGATGTAGAGAAAAAGGCACAAAAATAAACATGAAGAATAAGAGAAACAGATGGCATTTACTGCATCTTCTCCCGGCAATCAGCAGCAGCCATCAAGGCCTAAACATAGCAAGAAGCAAGAAATCCCAACAAGTTTGATACAGAAGGATTGAAGTACTCCCAAATTCTTAGCTGATTTCTTAGCTGGAAATTTGCAAATTTCTTAGTGTCAGTAGCATCAGCAAAGTCTTCATCATTAAAAAGAGAAAGCTTCACTAAATATTGTTGAGAGACCAATCTATTTCGGGAGTTATTTTTGTCAAAAATTTCTGGCACAAGAACTTGGTAACTCGTGACGTCAAAATAAGCCATGGTATTATCCCAATCTGCAGTTTAACCAACAACCTGTAAATGGTAATTGAAAGGGAAGTTTCCTGAAACAAGAAAATGTAGTATAGATTTGGTGAATACCATAATAAAGCCACTAGCAGGATCCCCGGCTTTCCAGGATAAAATTCTTCCTGTAAGATTGAGGATTGATTAGTAGAAGCAGGAGTTGTAGAAGCTAAGACTTAAATATTTTTTTCTTCCCAAACAGTTTACATCGGAAATACTTCAATTGTCCCATTGAAAGCTTTGCAATAAAGATTGGGAGTAAAGAAGAGCTGACAGTGATAAATGATGCTTTGTCTCATTGAACAAGTAAATAGACAAACAAGATAGGCATATCTTCAGAATCTCAAAGATGTCAAAGAAGCCAATGATAAGAATAATTAAACAATAGAAAAAAAAAAACAGTCACAATCTATTCCTATTCAATTGAGTTTTGGTTAGTGTCAAACCAAATGCAAATCAAAGGCAGCATATCAAATAGGATCGCTGGATGAAATGCATTTATAAATTCTAAGAAAATTTTGTTGTTGATGTAAATGAGAAGAAAATTTACAGGTAAACTTTGTTTAAAATAATTTACTTCTCATGACAAGGTAGATTTTATCTCCCGCTTTCTTTACCCTCAATATGATTATCTGTTTAAGTGATTTATCATATATCAATAGAATGATCCTATTCCTGAGAAAGTTCCATTTTATACAAGCATGCAATAAGCATTGCATAGACCAATGTCTATAACAAAGTAAGAGTCTAACATGGAAAGAATCTTTAAAAGTACCATCATATCCAACAATCTAAAATATCAGTTATTTCTTGTCAGGCAAGGCAAGAACTTCCAAACAAGACCTCACTTGTCTAACATTGAAATGGCTCTCACCATTGAGTAATCAAAGTACTGGTTCCAAACAAACATGTTGCAAGCACATGACTAATAGAGAAACTGACAGAATGAAAACCCCTAAGCATGTGGAATGAACAAATCCCTGAGGACTCATTTATACAGGAGACACACCATTACCAATCTGAGATAAAGTAAAAGAACCAGTGTATGCTCGCTCCAACAAGACTAGCATAATAGCATTAAAAACTGATAATTAGTTAGGTGAGTACTTGAAAGTAAAAGATGCACCAGAAATAGAATAATACCAAAAGGTTGAAGAAGATGTTGAGGAACTGCAGCAATGGGAATACCCCAAAATCTCCAACATAGCCCAGCATATAAAGGTACCTAACAGAACCACACATTAAATCATAATCATAATAATGAACCACACATTAAATCATAATCATAACATTGATAGAGAAATATCATTAGACCATTTAAAACAACTAAGACTTACCTTGACACCCATTAGGATTTTGTTATATAAGCTGTATGAAAAATTCTGCTCCTTGCTGCGCTCCTCTTGTTCTACCCTCAAATACCATTAAAAGAAACAAATAAATAAAATTCACAAACCATTAACATTTAGAACAAATCAAAGTAATAGACAAAATATTAAACAGCTTAGTTATGATTATGCCATTGCCTTGCATTGCAACATGATCACAGAACTAAAAAGTGCTTACTCCAAAATTAATTTGGGAAAATCACCCATTAAAAAGTTAAAATTTTTCTAAACGCCAGCATTCATTTAATGGGACTAAATTCATTCAATTAGCTCTTCACGAACATTTAGCATAAATCAAGCTGTAAGCAAAACATTAAACAGTCTAGCTATGATCAGGACATTGCATTGCATAATGCCATTTAAAAATAGAACTAGTTAAGGTAATGCTACAAGATTCATTTGGGAAAAAAATCACCACTAAAAAGTTAAATCTTGTTCTAAACCTTGGTGTTCATAAATGGAATTACATACTTTTAATTAGCTCCTTCTCTTTGGCGGTTGCCATTCGTCGTAGTTTCGCAGCCTGAGCAAACGTAGAGGGCCTGCAATAAAATCAAAGCAAATCTCAAACCTTTATCTCCCTCCATGCACAAATCAGACATTAAATCACTCTAAATTCCAAAAAGTAAAAGAAATCAATCGAATTCAATGTTCGAATCACCTACGTCGACAAGCCACTAGCTTCTTTCAAAAGATTCTTGATTTCCAACCTCAATTGGGTTTCCTCATTGCTCTTCGATCCTTTCTGAGGAAAAGATAATTGAATTCGCAAAAAAAATTCAAGCTATCTCGGAGATGACAAGGCTAAATTAGGGTTTGAGGTACCTTCTTGAGGAGCTCGAGGTAGCGATCGAGAAACTGGAAGGCGAGGACGAGGAGCAGGATAGATAGGGGCGACAGAGGGGCTCCGCCGGCGCCGGCGCCGACGCCGGGGGCAAGGGTTTCATCCATGGCGCTTGTGGATCGAGACGAATTCAGCTACGCTGGGGATCCATCAAACTATTCAGCACTTCGAACGAAGATTGAAATAATGAACTGGAAAGATTAAATAAATATGAATATTTATAAGGGGTAAATTTTAAAAAGAAAATATTAAAATAAAAAATTAGAAAAATAAATTTTTTTTAAGGGGGTTTCTTATTGAATGGTTTGAATAATTTAATGTGTCTATTGATGCCCATATTCAACGTACGTTAATTATTTAGTTAGGAAATGAAAGCTTAAGTTTAGATTCTCTTAATTTAATTCGTATATCTTAAAAAAATTCTCAATTTTTAAACATTTGAATTGTATTATTTTTTTTTTTTTGTTTAGATGTGAACTAAAGAGGTAAAACTCTATAAAAGTGAGATAATATTATTATTATGAAATATATATTATATAGTTTTAGGTCTATGTTTAGATTCTCTTAATTTGATTCTATATTTAATATAAAACACACTATTATCTTTTGTTTTATATATATAGAAACAATTTTTTTTTCTCATCATCTCTTTTTAACTGGTTATATATGTTGTATTTCTTAATATTAGTTTATATATTATATTAGATGTGCATCATAAGGAAACTTTAATTTTGCTTTTAAATATTTTTAACAGTAACTTTATAGTTTAAAAACATTTCCATAAACACACAAACTGCAAATAACATTATTATAAAAATCTTAACTTGTGACGTAAGTAACTTATAAATTACATATTTAACAACCATATATATATATATATGAATGGGTTTTGGTGATTCTAATGTTCGCAAAAGTTCACGGGTTTAAAATATATTTTTTAAAATTCTAAGAAAATTATTTTTTTTCTTGAAAATTAATTTCTATCTTATTTATTTATTTTACGTGCCCAAATCTTAAAATTGGTAAAATAAAAAAAAAAACAGAAAACAAAGCAAAATTATAGGTGATCAAAGACTATTGGTCCAAGCATGATCCTATTTAATTATTGTTATTAACTTCATTTGATCGTCACTGAAATAATTATATATGGGAAAAAAAGAAGAAGATATATATAAAAGTCACCTAATCTCATTACTGGGTGATATCCTCAATCCGATAATTCTAAAATAAAGTCTTGATTTTGCTAGAAATCTCTTGGATTTAAATTAAAAACGGATAGTATGTTATCTTACAATGTGTTGCTCCACTATTTTTTTTATAAACCATAGAAGGAGTTTTTAAATCACAGTGCAAGGGGATGAAAGGTCAAACATGATATCACCCCCGTAAATAAACCATTTACTTGTTGTAGGTTGCAGTGGAGTTAGTGGAGTGAAACCAACCTATAGAGTTTTAATAATGATGCTAGTAAAACTGACAATATCACATTAAATCTTTAAAAAAATTTTTTTTACTGACATGTTCAACAACTATAGCAACACAAAATGATGTATGTTTATTCAAAATGGGAAGTTACAAACGGGAATTTAAATGAAAAACATGCAACTCTAATAATTGCAACAAGATACTGAACATAACATTTGGATTTATATGTGTTTGTGGATCGAGAGGGAGATGAAGATAGACGACGCTTAGCGATGCCGGAATTTCAATCTTGGAACGAAGATTGAAATTATGAACCGAAAATTTTCGATGGTTTAAATAAATATGAATATTTATAAGGGGCAAATTTTAAAAAAGAAATATTAGAATAAAAAAAATATTATTATTCCCTTATTTTTAGGGATGCTTGCTATCATCGTATATTTGAAATCACTGTTTTGAATTTTTTTTATATTTAAAATATAATATAAAGCCACAATTTCGAACGTTGGTTTAAAAACAAAAGAAAATATAAAGCTAGTGTTGAAATAACAAGTTTAATTAAAGATGTAAACTATAAAACTATTATAACAACATCAGTTTATCCTGTGTTGGAGGCAAAAATCATAGACGAAGGTGCAAAAAAATTTTAATAAATCAAAGTTTAAATATATTTAAAATTATATAATAATATAAATTAAATATTATATCTTGTTTCTATGAAAAAAAAATTTAACATAAATAAATACTACAAATGATTAAAAATGAAATTAGCAAATAATTTTATTATCTATATAATCAAATATATTTTTCTACAATATTTATTACTAAACAATCAACTATAATTGATCACTAACTCTATTAAGTAAATGAGTCTTTATAAAAATAAAAAAAAAATATGATATTGATTAATAATACATTAAATATAAAAGGTTTATTTTTCAAATTAAACCCTATAAAATTATTTTTTTTCATTTTAAGCTCTAAAAAATTAAATATATACTTTCATATTAGAACCTATAATATATATATATATATATATACACACATTTTTTTAATATTTACAATACAAAATTCAAAATTTATTTTCATATTAAAAAAAATATATACATTATTAAATATATTTAAATGGCAAGGAGACCCCTTCTTTTCCATGTGGCTCCGCCACTGGGTTTATAAGAAGTGTTCATATCTCAGAAAGTATAGATAGGATAGGACAAACATTTGAAACACTGTGCTCATCTTATTATGATTATTATTATTATTATTATTAATTGAAGAACTCCGAATCTTGGTTTTAGAGGTTTTTTTTGGGAATACTAGTAGTAATAAATTTACAATTTATTATATTATTTCTATTTGCACACGCGCACAGCTTCCATAGCATAGTGGTAGTGCGTTCGCTTCGTAAGCGAAAGGTCGCGAGTTCGATCCTCGCTGGGAGCTTTTTGTTTTTTTTTTAAATCAGAGTCTTTCAATAACATGTTTTTATAAATCAATATTTAAAAAAACACACACACACACCGGCACACAAGAAGGTTGAAAATGTAAAAGATCGAAGTGGGCCCCATCATGTACAATAATATTATTTCGCACTGGTCAAAATAGGCAATATTTAACCATCCATATTAATTTCATTCCAAAATAAATCGTAATAATTTTTTTAAAAAAAAATCTCCCAAACAAAAAAAAAATAAATAGTAATTACCATATTGATACCAATGTTCAAAATAAACTTTTTTTTTCCATTATAAATTAATCTATCATTCAACCCCTTTCTCATAAAATTTCTCAGAATATTTCAAATTTTCCCTCCGTTTCACCCTTCTTTTTTTTTAAAAAACCCAAAAAGTCTCCATTAATAAAAACCATATAAAAAAATCCTAAAAAAAAATCAGTAAATATCAAATAAAGGATTATATTTATGTTTCCATAAATAAACAAGAAACAGCATATCCACACCGTTAATCTCCATCATCAGCACGAGTCTCAAAGAACAAACAAAGGCACATCAAAACCAAGCAAATCAGAATAGAAACTTCTCCAGCCCAAAAAGCTCTCAAATTTTCAGCTTTTCATCATCATCATCCTCTTCTTCTTCTCTCTTGAGTAATGGTGGTAGTAGTAGTGGTGGTGGTGGGTGTGGTTTAGGGTGAGATGAAGATGAGTGGAAAAGGAGAAGGATTGATGTGTGTGAAGGTGATGACTGATGAGCAGATGGAGGTTCTAAGGAAGCAGATCTCAGCATACGCCACCATCTGTGATCGGCTTCTCCATATGCATAAGGCCATGACCGCCCATCAAGACTCTCTCTCAGGTTCTTCTTTCTCTTTCATTGCTGAATACCATAACAAGTTTGCTTCCTTTTTTTTTTCTTTTCAATGTGTTTGGTTTTACTGAAAATGAATGATTTTTACCAACTGCTTTTTGGTCAATTGATAGTTTGTCTTTTGTATACGGCGTCGTTTTAGGAAAAACTCCGGATTGAACCTCATGTCCTACATGAGTGAGATCACGTGGGTCAGTGTTGAGTTTTGTTGTTCACGTCACTATGGTTTTGGGGTTTGTCGCCTTTCAAAAAAAAATGAATGATTTTTATTTGAACAAAGTATGGTTTTCTTTTATTATTGAAAAAAAAAAGATTTTTTTATTTTGTATGTGAGAGATTGATGATGATTTTTGGTGATTTTTTTTTTTGTTGGAATTCATTGTTATTGTGGCCAGTTCTGTGTTTGTATGAATGGGTTTAAAGTTCAGTTGATATAAATCTTGTTATTAATTTATTGGCTTAATACTTTGATGATGATTTTCCAGTGACTTTTACTTCTTTTGTTTTTTTTAAAATTTTGGAATTTTGTGGATATTGTATTTAATTTATAATATTCATGAATAGAGCTCTCTCAGATTTTTGAGATTTCTATTATTAGTAAAATAAGATCAATGTTGGATTTGAATTTTTTCTAAGAAAAGTGGGATACTTTTCCAATTTTATTTGGTGGTATATTGTTTATCTTGCTTATTTGATCATGCATGGCTTCATTTCTCATTGTGATGAGATTTGAACTGAGAGAACATCTCTTAAAGTACCAAAGAGGTGTCTTTTTGATAGAATTCAAAAGAAAATAGTTGATCCTTGGTCCTCCATCCATTACTGAATTGTTTGTTTGCATTAAAAGAAAAAAGTTTTCATGCCACATTGCACTTTTCTCAATTTGATTTTGATTTCCAAGTGTTAAGAGTCTATGATAATTAGTTTGTTTGCAATAACCAGTTCAAATTAAATAAGTAATGACCTTTTCTTTTTCCAACAAACTTAAGCTTAACTTGCATGTATTTCTATCTCAATGAATTGGTGTTTCAGGAATGAGACCGGGAAGTCTCTGTTGTGATCCATTGATACCATCTGGTCACAAAATCACAGGAAGGCAACGTTGGACGCCGACACCGAAACAATTGCAAATTCTCGAGATGATATTTGGTGAAGGCAATGGGACTCCAAGCAAGCAAAAGATAAAACAGATAACTATTGAACTTTCGCATCACGGTTTGATCTCTGAAACAAATGTATATAACTGGTTTCAAAACAGAAGGGCGCGATCAAAGCGAAAGCAGACAGCTACATTACTGAATCATAATGAATCAGAAGTCGAGCCGGAGTTTGAGTCAGGGATGAGAAATTTGCATGAAAATGAAAATACACAATTGAGTGCTGCTGGTCATTTAATGGAACCTGAAACTGGTGGAATGCAAAGCATTCATGCATCAAATGAGAACCCAAAATCTTCAGGGAATGTTGGTCAACTGGCTTTTTATGGTAAGCATATATATTCAACTTAAGTAATCACTTGCTAGTGCTTTAAAAAGAAGTGTTGGATTGTTAGTAGAAGCTATAATTCAGACCTTTTACTTGAGAAGAAGATCTATTGTTGTTCATCTTTTGGTTTCTTGTGAACTCTTTTCCTAAGATTGCTAAATGCTTGTTCTTATATTTAAGGTATAAGTGTGCTTTTGGCAAGTCAATTATACTGAAAATTCAATTTGGTCCTTGAAAACATAAACAAAGGTTCATTTTGGTTGAAGGACTGAAAATATTTTTTTAAATAGGGACTATAACTGCTCTTTTTTTTTAGGGGGGTAGTTTTAAGATTATTTTTGCACTCTTTTTCTTAATTGAAGAGACAACAATGGATAATTTAAAGATTGAAAGTACACTTAAACCAATATGTAACTAAAAAGTTTTTGATGATCAAAAAGCTTATTTAGAAATTTAAAAAATAGACTAAATAATAACTAAAATTTCATTGTTGTTAATGCAGGATTTGACCAAATAATGGGAAAGGAGTATGAAGGACACTACAATCTTTTTTAACCAGGAGAACCTTATGATATGCCAAGGTGACAGACTAAATGACATCTTTAGGGGCCCTTTTTTTAGAAAAAAAAAAAAAATTCTTTTTTTCCAATCTAGGAGGTGTAGGCTTATTTGATTTCTTAATTCTTATGTATAAAGATTGAATTTCTATGCTTTTTGGTTTTTTCCTTCTTTTAACTTCTTAACGAATATGATTATTGGCTGTTTATTTTTTTCTTGTTTTTGGGAAGATGAGTGGCTAGGCCGGTAAGAAAAACAGGGCATGCACAAATCTTGACGGAGCAAATGAGAGTGAGACCCGCGCACACATAGACGTGGCACAAAATCACTAATCACATTCCCAAAAATATATCCTCAGATTTAAACTCTCACCACTTATAACTGATTTTAATAGAGACCTAACTACCAATATATCACTTAGTCGTTGGTCAAAGTCAAAGTTGTAAACTTGATCAAAGCAAACCTAGTTTGAGCTCACATCTTAAAATAAGATTTATTTTAACTCAATGCAATTTTAATTTCAAAAACTCAAGCTAGGTTCAGCCTAGTTCAAAATCAAAATAGAGGCAATTTATTTTTAAGAGCTCACCAAGTGAGTTGCTTGCATAATAAAAATGATAATGATGACGATGATTATCACAATAATGATAACATAATTAAGACTTGAGATTCACACATTTTCATCACCAAAGAACTGCTTACATTTTATAATTATCAATTTCAGTTTTGTGCACTGTACAATAACCAATTAACAATTCTAATGCTCCAAATTATGCAAAATCCATTACAGCTATGTAACAAGAGTGAGGAACTAATTCTGAAGATAATCTTAGTTTCATTCCCAATGCTTTTGTTGTAGCATGCAGGACATAGAGAAGATCCCCCTCCCAAAAACAAAACCAACTCATGATTAGACATAATCAGTCACTTACATGCACTATTTCCAGATTCTCTGAATGAACTTGCTCTCTTTTTGGCAGTTTGAGCTGTGTTAAGAGTTAAAATAAATGGGTAAAAACTTGTAAAAGAAAGAAAAGAAAATGAACAAGTGGATAAAATTATTTGACCTTTGATTTTGTTGCCTGCAATGGCCCAAAACTGTGCATTTGTGGAATATAAGCATATTTCTCAATCTGCACTGGACCTGAATCTGGGGAAAATTTTGTGGTGGAATCTGGCAACAGAGCCTAGACACAATAATGAAATGGAGATCAGACGCTCACCGGATTAAAGTATCATAGAAATGCTTTCTGTTATACTATGATATTTCTATATGAAAGTATTATTGGTTCAAGTATCTGTTACCTCTCTCTTTGATTCTTCCATTTGAATATCCAAAAAATCAGCATAGAACATGACCTGTAAAGCAAGCAAGATTTTGTTTATTATATCTTATGCAGCCAAATAAAAAAACCTCAAATTAGCATTGGGATCATTCCACTGTTTATAGCACCTTATTTAGCAAGTGAATGTTGGTTGAATTTGCTGCCATTATTTGAAGCCCAAGGCAAGTAGGTGTGGAAACTACACAGAAAGGGCAAAAGAGGATCCTGAAGACACAGCCATCTTCTTCTGACCAAATATCATGTAGGGCACCTTGAACGCACCTTTTAAATAGACACTGGTTTACAGATGAAACATCAGTAATGACAACATGTATAGTTCTCCCATGATTCTGGAGAAGCCCTTGCGAAAAGCAGATGCTTGTCGGTCCATTTTCTAGGATATATGCTACAAAAGATTTGGATGACATGGCCAGCGAACATGGAACAAGATAATTATTATCAGCTATGCCCAGTGAGTTTTTGCAGATCGAACAACAAATATTCAGCATCTCCTCAGTATTTTGATCTGACAAAAGGCACAGAGTGCTAGGATGTATCTCTGAGAATATTGATTGTTTGGATTTCTGAAAGATCAATTTGGATGGGTTGTCTGCATGAGGTGATCCGGTTACCTCATTGGTAAACCTGGATAAACTCCTGATATTACCAGCCTGGCAGCAAGATTCCGCATCAAGGGAGCTCAACTGTACCATTTTAGTGCAACTACTCAACTGTGAATCAAGTAGTTTCCTTCTTTTCTGACTGTGTGAGTTCACACTATTTGATTCAGCTCGGGTACCACAGACTTCCGCACAAGTTTGCCTCTCAGGAGTAGTTTCTTGAATGCTTGCATTTTCAGGTAGGTTTTCACTGAAAATGGTGTTAGAAAATAAAGGGAAGGATGACCCATCTGTTAATTGGCTGCGAGTTTCAACAACAGTCGAGTGTAAGATTTCATTCTTACAAGTGTTTCTGTTTCCAGCAGAGGAGGTATGATATTCTATTGTGCTGTCTTCAGTAACCATGGTTTGGTCCGAACCTTTTTTGCAGGATGTTGTACAAAATGTCTCAAGGAACCTGAATACCATACCAAAGATTATTGTTTTATCACATCAAGAGAAAAATGAAGCACCAGTTCCAATAGAACTCAAACATCAGAGAAGCATGATCACCTGGGGTGCATAAGCGAACTGTTCTCTATGGCCGCAGAATCCTTGAATTTATTAAATGGCTTCTCGCTCGCTGCCAGTGCTACTGTTTCGGTTTTGATGTTGCATTGAGCATTCTGTCTAGAGAGATCATCAACAAACTCAAATGCAGATTTTGGACCTTTGTTGGCCAAATGGTTTTGTTTTGCAGGTGTTGATAAACTCCTAGGGAGCGATCTCTTTCCCTTTTGATTTGACTTCGTTTGTTTCAGTTCTTTTTTTACGGCAGCAGAATCATTTGATAAGTTTGTGCTTGAAGTAGAGAAGTTTTGAATGCTGGCACCTGAAAGTAGGCACTCGTCCTGTAACATTTCTCTCTGCTTGTGGCCAAACTGCTTCTGAAAAGGAAGAGACCTTTGAAAGCATAAGGAAATGAAAATAAAATAAAAAAATAAAAAAAAGGCGGATAAGACCTCAGCATTTTCAAAAAAAGCTTGCAGTCCCTGCAATGATTTGTCAAAGCTGTCATATTGTTTAATAGATTTCCTTAACCACTTGGATATGTATGTGAGATTTCTTTCCTCCTTGAAGCGTTCATCTGTTGTACACAATTTGAAAGATGCAAGTGATAATATCAAGTGGCAAATAAAATTAAAAGCTTGGCCAGTTAATTTGCAACATTTGGAAAGATATCGGGCTTTGCTAATGTTGCTGCTCACCTAAAGTCCTTTAAGTGGTAAAAGCATAAGCATTAATTTTAGTAATCGCTTAGGCAGTTAAAAGTACAATTAAGAGTAGCAGGCTAGCATCCCTGCTTTCTTAGTTTGAATCTCTGGGAGTTCTAATTTTAAGGTTTTTTTAGTGAAATAATTTAACGTATAACAAAATTCTGATTACTGGTTTGCTGTATCAAGCTCTTAAGACCTCACAACATCTGACTTAGATGCTGCTTCCACTGGAAGTTGGCCTCTCTAGTAAGAGAAAATATCAATATGTGCACTTGAATAGTTGAAAATAATTTTCATAATATAACAAAACCCTGAAGCTTATATAAACCTAATAAAAGAAAAGGAATTAAGATAATTTCAAAGGGAGATACCTAACAAAATGATTGCTCCATAGTCATGCCGGTGACGAATGCAGCGGCCTACAAAAGATGCAAATGCTATCAGCTGAAAAAATCTGATTATTCTCAAATTAACGTATGTTCACTATCTTGTCATGGGTTGCATCTCACAGATTTTCTAATATTCATCCAGCTTTGCATTAAGTCTCTAACTGGATGGTTTTGAAAAGAACTTAAGTAAATTAAACCAAACTGATTCACTTGAGAATGTACTGAGTCTATTGCGCTTATTGGACCAGATTGAATCGTTAGAAGTCTCCACCAAGTGGCAACCAAAGACATACCTGCGGCTTGATTCAAAGCACGGAAGGCTTGGTGGCAGTACCACTCACTACCACTAATGAGATTTTTTGATGATTTATATGTGTCATTATATCTTTTCTTCAGCACCACCTGAACGTCATTTCTGCAACATATTAAATACGTAGAATTATAAATCTTGTTTATTCACTTACATTCTAGGAATTATTCTCATGAAAAAGCAGCTTACATGTTTGGAAATGGAATGCCAACAATTACCTAGGCTGGTTAAGAAAAATTCAGAATCATTGAAGCATGAACAGAAGAGACATTCTTAAAGAGGAAATAATTTCCCGGACGTCACAACTAGGACTGTCAATTGATTAACCTGTTGAAGAATAGCTGGAGCTCAGCTTGAAATTTTGAGTTTTCAAACAGAGGTAGAGCTTGGAATTCAAGCTCAAAAACATAATTAAAAGATAAAATGAGTCACTTAGCCTTAATTAGAAGATGCAAATTTTATTTGTTTAAAATATTATATAACTTGCAATTTTTTACTATATAAATAATTTTAATTTCGAGATTCCGAGACAAATTCGAAACCTCGAAATCATATTTGCCCCAATTTTAATTTCAAACTAAGCCAAGCTTTCTTGTGCTTTTGAAATTAAAATCAAATCAGCTAAAATGGAAAAAAAAAGTTTAGCTAATTTTGAGCTCAAACTGAACTTGAATTAACCAATTTTGATCTGAGCTAGAGTTGAGCCTAACAGATCAAGCTCAGGTCATGCAGAACCCTAGTCACAACCAACCCAAGTATTTAAGGAGCAGCTATCAGGAACAAATAGGCAATTAGAGAAATTTGCCAAAGTAACCCAATAGTGGGATCTCATTGACAAATTTTATATCAATAAAGAGAACCTTTTAAGATCAGAAAGGTATGAAGGATACCACCACTCTAGCACTATCATCAGAAAAGTCAATCCCTTCTGATACCTGAAAAGAAACAAATAAATAATTCAGCATGTAGACAAGCAAGACGTTGAAGGTGAAGTCCCTAAATAAGCTAAACCTCAACTTAAAATCTATTTTGTGCATATAATTATGACTTTTTTCAGCTACATCTGTTCCCAGATAATACAAGTCTACTGATCATAGCATTGGTGATTGTTTAAACTTTATTTCATACTCCTCTTTTTCTCTATCCACAACGCAATGCAAGCAGACATTTAAAAGTACAGACAAAAATGACAACCTTTATTCTTAAATAAAAATGATCAAGGAAATGCCATAAAAGCATGTACTCAAGTTTAAACTATTGGCTTTCCAATCTAGAATGAAAGCATATTAGATATGAATTTAGTGAAACCTAGAAAACACACAAGTATGCTTATCTCAGTTGATTGAGTGGCCCTAATTTCAGCACCACACATTACTTAAAAACATATGGTCCATCGGGCAAGAGGTTAATTGCAAGAGCAGCTTCATTTTTCTTAAAGAAACAAACATTCAAGTATATATAGATTAAGAGTGAGCTACAAGGATGAGAGCAAATGAAAGATAAAGCATGGAAAATACTTCCGAACAGAATTATCCAGAAGAGTGTCATAGACGAAAATAGAAAATGATAAGCTATTGAGTATTTCAGTTGTTCACAAATGGTTAAGAGGCAGAAATCAGCACCTTTCCTCTGCAAACAGCCAAAAAAGCAGCTCCGTTTGCCAAACTTTGCTCGGTTTCATTGGCAGAAGGATGCTGAATTCCTTTCTTTGGATTGTGTTTGAATCTCCCACTAGTTCTACGTTTTCCATTGATTGAATCATAATAACCTTTCAGAACTGAATCAAAGTCATCAGCACTTCCTCTTGGCTCTGTTCACTCCACAAGACAGATACCCGCTGATCAGTAAATTTTGAAGCGAATTAAAAAATTTAAAGGATACATTTAATTCTGCCCATCTTTCCATAATGGTCTTTCTTTTTATGTATATAGTTCACTCAATCTCATAATTGCATAGATACCCTTGACCATTCACCATTGTTGACAAACATGAACAGCATTTCTTTTAAATGCATACCCATATGATGTATGAAAGCTAAATTTTAGAGGGTATAGGCATTTAAAGCTTAGAGCATAATTAATTGAGACTGTGCAAGGGCATTCATAAAAAAATCTTTTAATAAGAAACGCATGTTAGTTATCTAGGAATATAAAACAAGAAACATGGAAATTCCAGTAGACAGAATGAAGGTAAGTTCATACCAACAAAAACAGATTTTTTAGCATTCAACCGATGCCATTGACCTGTCTGACACCAACGAATGCGCAGTTTCTCTAATAACTTGTAGCTTGGAAAGAAAACAAGCGCACCACCTGGCACAATCTCACATATTTCCTCCAGTGATGCTCCAAGTGCATCCTTCACAGACATGAATCTTCAATCAGTCAAAACTATCAAACAGGTATACCTGCACCCCATATGCATACCTGGAAGCCATAGGCACTTGCTGTTTTATAACTGGCATTTAATTGATAATTCCCAGGTCCACAAGAAATTACTGCAGCCCAAAGCTGTAAATACAGAATGGCATGGGGATAAGAATTTAACAACTAAATATAGCCAACACATGTAATATTAAAATTCAGCATGCACAAGTAAATAATTATACCTGTGAATTAATATCAATTACATGTGGTGCTTCCAAGCATGATTCAAACTGCACCCCTAGTTCAGAGGTAAATGAACCCATTGGCGAGAGTGTTCTGGTCAGGATTCAGTAGGTAATGTAGAAGCAACATGGTTAGGCATTTACACATGAAAGCGTCAAACAACAAGTTAAACAGAAAGATTGGAACTCTACACTTGCAAAGTGTAGAAATAAACAAAGACTCACCATGCTCCATATCTACAACTACCATTCTAAAACCCACTTTCAATGCCAGCAAAGCATTGATTCTGTCTCTTATTAAAAATTGGTTTGGAATTGTGAAATAAGTATATTTCATTGAATTGACAAAAATTGAGGAAGAAAATGTGCAGATTCAATTCTTATCAGATTGAAGTTTTCAAAATCCAAAGGAGAAGTCCCTCATGCCATCTGGTTTAGAATAACAGGTATGTTAGTGCACAAACAAGTCCCCAGACGCATATGAAGGCTAACAATTTTCTTATCTTTACAAAGTCAGTACTTTAACAGAAGCTAACTCAGCTACAAGTGAATGAAATATTATTTAAATTGCAGATTTGGTCGATGCCATGTTCTAAGAAAGATGTAGGCAAAAACACTCTAATGTTCATGCAACTTCCCAAACAGTTTTTAATTTTGAATTGTAAAGAAAAAAAAAACTACTATGGAATTTGATTCATGAGAAATAATCGCATTTCTTTGAACGTAAAAAAGAATTACATAAATGAAAGTAAACAAAATATTCAAACTTGTGCTTTTTTCTGTCAGGAAATGCCTTATTCCATGGTTACTATAAAAAATATTTCAGAACCCTACCTTCAAGCAAGTTAATTAAGCAATTATTTAATTTCTTACCCAGATGTAAGAATTACTGAAAGAGAAAAATCAGCAATCTCCTTGAATACAACGGCAGGATTTAGGCACCATAAACTCACTGAGCATGTCCACCCACTTGCAGCATTGCCTGCATGTGTTACGACTACATTAATAGATATGGACAGAAATAAAGATATAAGGTATTCACTTAAGAAGCTAGTTAAAGCCTTTTCAGTTGAATTTCTAGCTGAGCATTTTTTTTAATCACCATAAGGAAATAAATAAAAGGGTGTCTTAAAAGAAATGCCGAGGTATATACTAATCATTGAATACAATACAATAAGACACTGAATGGTAAGCATACTGGACAGTAAATGTAGATCCAATTAAGCCATGATGTACTGCTAAGTTTTGGCCAATAAAAGTACCAATATTGGCCAAACAAATGTGAGCTTTTATCAACAAATACAGGATTCATGCAATGTAAGATATATTAGGACAGGGTGGTGGTGAAACAGATGACACTTTGAGAAGCATTAATGATAAAAATATTAGCTCATAACGGTTCACTGCTCAGGCTTTATCTTAGCACACAGAATCCAGATATGAAGTTCATATGATACAAAATCTTCTGGTTTCATGAAGCATTTAGTTTAAGAATAAACAGACAATTTCCTGTATCACTTTATGCAATCCAAGATTTGTAAAACCCAAACTTCAAGCAATACAAGCACTGAGACTTTGTTTAAAGCTTTGAATGCTGTACCTAGTTCCATAATATAGCAGACAAAAATGAGCCCACATGTTTTACACTTCACATAAATGACGAACCATTTCATTAAATAAGAAATGAGCTCTGACATGAGATAGCATTCATAGCTTCAAACTGAGACAAGAAAAGTTAAAGAACAAACTTCACCGCTCACCACTATCTCTTTTGACATATCGCTGCAGTGCAAGTTGATAATCAAGTGCATGGCGGCCATTTCCAGAAAAAAAGTAATTGAGAGAGGAGAACAAAGCTGAATGGAGAGCAAAAAGGCAGTATCAGAACATTAGATTCAGGTTGAACAAAATTTTGTATATATTGTCTTCGAATACCATCTAACGTAATTGCTGAAATGCCACTTAAATGAACTTCATCCGACTCTACATCTGAAGCAGCTTTGATTGCCTAGACAAGCCAGTAGCATAATACATAAATGTTCAATAAGAACAGGACAAGTACAACAAATAATCATATTAAAAAAATACCTTCGTGGCACATTCTTGCAACACTGGAAAGCACTGCAGTGTAATTCCCGCCAGCTGAAGCTCAGCAATGGCTTTATCTCCAGTCCAGCTTAAACAGTATCAAGAGAAATGTATTAAAAAAAACCAGACATTAGCTCAAGAAAATCATAATTTGATGATGATATTGATTCACCTACTATGAAGAGTAGTGCTCAAATTCATGCTTTTGCAAGCTGTTTTTCCTGTCATTTATCCAACTGATGATTCCCTGAGAAACCACAATAGAAATGATGTTGAATTGGCAAACTTTTGAGTCCTTAATCTCATTAGTGAATAAATACCTGAACCATGTCATATAAAGGCTGGTAAATCACTGCAGCAGTGTCACCCGTGCAGAGTTGGCCCTAATTCTGTCTGCAGTGCTTTCATCAGACAAAAGCAATGAATTAGACACTAAATGGCCATGACAGTTTAGTAGATTAATGCAACAGATACCTACAGTGAAGAACATCTTCTTCAACATCAACACTGCCAGAATCACGTGCCATGTCCTCTATATTACTAAAAGACAATGAATATGATTAGAGCAGGTTCATTTTAAGGAAACTTGTGATATTCAAAAGTGAGAATCTAGGAGTACATAGAAAATACTAAAAAGGCAACTCAAACTCTAGATTCTATACCGCAACTGCAGTAAGTTTGCATTCCAGTCAGATATAGGAATGATCTTTCTTTAAAGATATTAGCAATAAAAGTGATCATCAATGTCACAAATCATAAGGACACATGTACAAACCATTAAAGGCTTTCAACAACAAGCTTAGACTGCATAAATAGAGTATTTTAATCATTAAATATAAAATCTGAAAAGAGATTTTACATACTGTGCTTCATCAAGAATCAAAATAGATCCTTTAATGTCAATATTCATTGCTCTTCGAACAATAGGACTCATGACATAGCTATATGGACAAAACACTAGTTGAGCTTCTTCTGCCAATGTCTGTGCTGCAAAGTATGAACAGCCTACAAAATAAAATATGTAAATAAATAAATGAATCAACTGTTAAACTATTTACAATTTCCGGTTTGAACACAATCATAACAAACCTTTTACAGCTCGGCCAACTTTCACTAGATCTTCAATATCATGAACCTCATTGCATCCACCTTTCTGGAGTGAAGGATGACTTTTGACTTTATGGGCATTTCTGGTAGACTTTCAAGTCAATGTTAATTTATGCTAGCTTTGAAAACATAGCTAGCCGAGAACATTTTAAATTCAACAAAAGAGAAAAAGAAAACAAACTCACTTGAATTGAAGGCAGCCTGCATTACTGTCCTTCAGAAGCAACTTACTGCACACAAAAGAAAATTGAAAGTTATTTAAGATAGCAAAATTATGGCATGTGTTATTTTAAAAATAGAACAATGCATTAAAACTTTTGGTGGTTCAAATGTACCAATCTTCATCCACATTGCCCTTGCCCCCACTGCATACATTTTTGTTGGTGCAATAGTGCTTCCTGGATGCCTAGAAAGCAATAATCTGGTGAGGAGCATGACATTTTTTTTCAGGGATGTACTTAAAAAAAGAAAATTTTTAAGCAAAAATAACTCCACAAGAGAAGGATACTAACATATTAAGGAACTTAAAAGTGATTAAAGGGAAAGTTTAAATGTCTTTATCTTTTGGCCACAAGGAATTCAGAAAATAAATAATGCCAAACCAGATAAGGCCAAAAATACACTATTTTCTAACGCATAACATCATTCATACACTTTTCCCATTGTTATGGAAGGGCATACCATTCCACAGCAAGAATCATTAAATCAATAGTTAAAAACTTACAAGGACCGCCATAGGCACACGATATGATGTTTTCCGCAACTCTCGTACCACCTGTGCTATCTGAGAATGTGTCCTCCTTCAATTATCAAGAGCATTCAGTAATGAATACACATTTCTAACATTAAGAGGAAAAACACAAAATCAAAGAGTAAATCATTAAATCTCTCACGAGGCATAATAAATGGTGGGCACCATCTTTTTCTTCTGGGCCTTCGAGCTCGGAACCGGAGGATTTTGCTCTAAATTCCCTAAAGATAGTCTCCAAAAGACCACATCAGATCAATAAGCACAAAAAAAAAACATAAAAGCTACAAAATCGACAACAATATACCAGACGGATCCGGTTCAGGGATGAAGCCACCGCCATTGACAAGGGGATCAAGGGGGATAGAGGCCGAGGGCCCTGGGATTGGCCGGCGAAGCTGGTGCTGCTGCCAAGCAAGGGTAGAGCAGAGAAGGGACAAGGACTTGCCAGTGCCGGTGGGGGACTCAAGGAGGGCATGGCAGTGGCCCTGCCGCCGGGCCCGATCGAGCGTCGCAATGACCCTTCCCATGAACACCAACTGCGTCCCGTAAGGCTTGTAGGGGAACTCCACCGGCACGCCTCCGATCTGGTACAGCTTGGGGCTTTCCGTAGGACTAGGGTTAGGGTTTGAGGTGGGAGTCGTGGGTTCCGCCATTGAAGAGACCTTCAGATCGCCACAGCGAACTGGAAACCCTAGACAACAAGAAAAGAAGAGAAAGAAGCAAAATGAGATTGAGCGGGAAAATGTTTCACTATTTAAGCTTTCGTTTTCGAATTGCCGCGCTGGTGATTAATCACGTGAAATACACGTGGGAAATCTCTGGGCCGGAGAAGGAGATGGCCCAGTTAGACGTTCATATCGGGTCGGATTTACACCAATCTATCCGGATCCGAATCCGAGATCCGACGTCCGAGAACGGGTTGTTGTGTTATTAACGTTGGAGATCTAACCTAATCTCAACGCATCAAAAGACGATCTTACCCTTATGAGTTTAACGGCCAAACGGGTTTCGTATTTAGGTTTTGCTCTGGATGGACGGCTGAGATTCACGGTTGCTGCGCGAAGCCCGTCATTTGGGCCGGAGGAGAAGAAAACGGCCCGTTAAACATTTATATCGGGTCGGATTTTCCACGAATCTCTCTAGATCCGCATCCGATTCAGCGAAGATCCGAGATCCGAGAACACGTCGATGTATCATCGAACGCTGGAGATCTAGCCCAACGGAAAATCGTTTGAAAGACGATAATACCCTTATTAATCCAACGGTAAGATCGTCTTCCACAATGGGTTTTACTTCTAATCGACGGTTGAGATTTGCTATCAAGGCTCTCGCGGCACTGATCGAAGGTACCTAACATGGTAATTTTCGTAAAGGACAAGGGCATTTTCGACATTATGTTGATCCTATAAGTATAGTTCTCCTCGGCTTCAAAGGGTTTGCCGGAACTTGGGGATTATTCTCCGCTATTTTGGAAAATTTTATCCAAGGTCCGGGGAAACCCTAATTTCATCATGCACTCACAATGATGAGGTAAAAAAAAATCCCTTTTTTCTGTATTGATCTTCTGAAATTTCATTGATTTAGTCCTGATTATCATCAGCTGCTGTTTTTTTTTGTATCTAAAAGTCATAATTTTTGTTTTCTTGCTTGATTTGGTAGTATTGTTATCCAGAATTGTTAACCTAAAGTTATTTGTTGTTTATGGGTTCAGTGAGTTTCAAGATTTGATCTTTGAATCATCTGTTAGTGTATAATTGGAGAATTGGGAGGCTAAATGTTGTCAATAGTATGAAGAGTGTGAGGAGGTGGTGGAATTGGTGAAATTTTGTTGAGATGGAATTGTGGAAGTGAGGATTTAGTAGAGGTTTAAGATCGTCAAATGGATTCTTTGGATATCAACACAAGATTGCCTCCGAGAAAGCGTTTGCTAGCGGGACTTAGGAAGGAGAATTCGGACTTTGATTTCTCAATACCTTCTAGCCGTTTATTTGATCGTCTTCGTAGTCTGGTGAAGTCAGGCAATTCGTCTCCGGAGGAGATCATGGAGGCATCCAAGTTGGCAGCTTCGGCAGCAGCTGAGGCTGCGGCTTTGGCCAAAGCTACTGCATTGGAGAAAGCTGCTGCGGCTGTGAAGGCCAGGGATGTTGCTAAGAATGCCTTAGAATTGTTGACTTGCATTTCAGAGAACGAACTTGTGAAAAAGGGTTGTGTGAGTAGAATGAAATTAAAGAAGAAGCATGTCCCCATTAAGCTCTTGTACAAAAATAAGCAGTTTGTGGGGAGTGGTGAAACTGATGAAGAATTAGCAAAGAGGTTGCATCGTGCTATTAATAGCTCACCAAGGATCACAAATAATTCTCATAAGAAGCTTGAAGGTTTAGATAAAGATGGGAAGTTGTCTTCGGATAAATTAGATGATGAGACTATTGTAGTGTCTAATGCTCACATCTTGCAAAAAGAAGAGGAATCAAATTACCTGATGGGAAATCCTGTTGGTAAGAAAGCCAAAATCAAACGGCTAAGCCAGTGTGATGTGAAAGATCAGAGACCTAAAGAAATGCTAGTATCAAATGTTAAGGTATTAACTGAAGAAGAAAGATTGAACTCTGATGAGAAAAACTTACTTCTGACTGATATAGAAAATTCAAATGGAGTTGAGGTATCCTCTAAAATTTCATCTATGTGGCAGTGCAAGAAATTGAAGGTGTCACATTGTTCTTCAGATGGGAAAATTTTGCACTCTCTGTGTTCAAATCCAACTGCAAGTAAGACTACTACTCTGGTTAAAGTGGATTGATGAGGATTTTGGATTTTGTTTCTTGATTTTTTTTTTTCTTGGTGGCTTTTGAGCTTGCTCATGTTAATTTGCTGTGACATTGCCTTAGTTTGTCCTTGTAAAATTGCTATCCACAAATAATGTTGGTTATCTTACTATCATATTTTGTTTTGTTATATGTAAATATATTATATTGTGTTCTGTTTCTTGCATAAAGAATGTTTAAGCTTACATTCACTCTCTTGTTGGAAAAAAAACATTTCTTTAAATTATCTTTCGAATTACATGATGATCACCATGCACTTTAAGACCTGCCCGACCCTTATATGAGGATTGAGGAATTGTTTTATATCCCTCATAGCAAGGCATTCTTCGGTGGAATTAAATGTTTGTTCGTGGCGTTGTTACTAGAGTTAAATCATGGTATAAACTTACAAAATACCATTTGTTGAAGTTAATGGTTTTGGCATGAGGTTCTCTCCTAATTCCTGTTATGCATTATGGCAAAACTGCCTCATTGTTTGGGAGATTAATAGTTCCATGAGTATATCATGGTTTGCCAGATTAAGATTTATTTAACTCATTGTGGTGTTATCATCATTCATTGATATTGGTAGATGATATCTAAGAAGAATATATTTGTTTGAATGTTAGGGTTTGGAAAGTCATATGCAGATATTTGGCTTAGCCATTGTCTATTGAGAAGTACTTAGAAATCTATGATGAATATCCAAGAAACCTTAATTGAACAGAGTATCCTGGAGTGTCATAACTCGTAAGTTTTAACTAAACAGAGCTAGTTATGTTAAAAGGTTTAAGATATTGGTTGTAGTGGATTGTTGATGCTTTTCCTTCTAAGATTAGGTTCATAATGGATGGCAGATGGTGACTTTATTGCTTTTTTTTGTTTGGTAAATTAAAATTTTAGTATTTCTTGCTCAAAAAATGTACTAAGCGGTGTATGATATGATGATGCTTGAAGCGAATGTAATGATTCCATGGTGCATGAAGTGTCTAGGAAAAAATTCCTCATGGAGAATTACCATTGTTCGTAGATTAGATTGCAAGCAAGTAATTCTTAAGCTTGTACACCAGAGAACAATTATTGCCATCTAAACATTTAAATTTGAAATCAAGATAAATCAACTCATTCTCTGTTTGTTTATAATTCTTATTTGATAGCTGAAATGGATTATCTTTCTAGTTAAGTGGTCTACTTCAAAGATGCCTTGTGATGCCATTCATATCTTCAGGCTTTTACTTATTTTTGTCTTTGAGAACCCCATACCTTATATGGTACCCCCTGATTCCCAACTGCCATAATTTGATACCACTGCATTGATCTTTATTGGATTAAGTGAATGCTATTTTATCGTTGTATGTTATTGTAACAATGGCATTCAAAATGTTCACAGTTTGATTGTTCAAGACTTCATCTGCAATGCCTGAATGTGCTTTATACTTGGAAAGATTGTTTCTTCTGCTACAATTTGATGCTGATTTGGAACTCAGTTCTTTGAAAAGAGTTTATGCTTTTAGCTGCCACTTGGTGATGCATCTTTATCATCACCTACCATGTATTCAAGTCAGCCATTAATTCCTAGAGCCCTTGTGGAGCTTTCTTTAAGTTCTCTTCCACATTTACAGACTAAAATGGTGAATGTTTAGGCCTTAAGTTAGAATGCATTGAACACCAGTCTGTTGCCACTGCTTGCTCTTAAATGAAAGTTTCTCTTTTTTTTTACATTGTTATTATTTTTATTTATTTATATGTGTCTAATTGGCTGAGATTGTGATATTGTGGACCAGTGGATGAATCATGAATTATTTATATTATGATGGTACTGAAAGGAAAAAATATATTGTTAATTTCCCCACCTGTTTTCTGCTTTGTTTGTATATTGCAATTTTATTGATAAAACCATTCAATGTGACAATATTATCATTTGACATAATTAATAATGATGGAGGTTTCAGGAAATTTTGAAATTGTGTGTAATTAATTAATGTAATAATCATACCCATCAACATTTTAGTGCAGATTGGTCTGTATTCATTTAAAAATCACAAATTTTTTAAAATTATATAAGTTATTGATGATTATGAAGCTTGATCTCTAGTATGCTTTTCCATGTTTTGTTGTACCGTTAACTCAAAACGCTAGTCCGGCCGGTTCAAACGAGAACCGGCATGTAAACCGGTCCGATTAATCACACTAAACACCAAGTAACCAGATTGACCGGTTCAATCGATGAACTAGTGAACCGGTTGGACCGGACCGGCCAGTTGGTTTATTTATTTTAAAATTTTAAAGTTAAACCCGTTCTAAAAAACAAAAAACAAGATATTATATACTTGTATTTTATTTTATTCCTCATTTTTTATTGTTGTTTTTGTGATTGTCGTTGTTGTATACTTGTATTTTATTTAATTATTTATTTTTGAATATTTGATATATGGTTGTATCCTTGTATATATGTATTTTAAAAAATTCAATTTTATGTAGAGTTTATACTTTGTGACTAGGGGTGTATTTGAGCCGAGCCGTTCGTGAGCGGCTCGGTGTTCAACTCGATAAGGGCTTGTTCGTGTTCAGCTCATATTGTAAACGAGCCAAGCTTGAACATCATTTTCAAGCTCGATTAATAAACGAGTCAAGCTTGAGCAGTCGAAAGCTCGGCTTATTTTGGCTCGTGAACAAGCTCGTTTATAAGCTCGGTTGTGAGCTCGTTTATATATATATATATATATATATATATCAAGGTGTATATGTGACTATGTTGTTGTTGTCAATTTGAGGCACACAGATAGGGCTCTTAACTACTATTCGAAGGCTCAGCTCGTTAAAAGCTCAGGTCAGTTAGTTCATTAAGTTAAATGAGTTCGTAAAATAAACTAGCCAAGCTTGAACACTATCAAGCTCGCCTCATTAAATCTTTTGAACAACTTGTTTATTGTATAATTAAAAGCTCGTTTATAGTATTGTTTCCAATTTTATTTGTAACAATCATTAATATAACCATTAATAGTGTCATGAACAAACTTATTTATTGGATCGTTAATTATATTGAAAAAAATATTTATAGATAGTTACATCACAATGTTTATTTTGTTATTATTGTAATTATTTGTTAATTTATTTAATGAAGATTTTAACCAACTTGAACTCAAACCTTAATGATTCAATAAATAAGCTTAAATTATTCTTTTAATCCTCAAACTCAAATCGAGTTGAGTCACACTTGATAATAATTCATTAAATAAGCTTTAAATGATACTTTGCTAAATAAAAAAAAATAGAATATAAAAAAATGGTCAAGCCTTAATTAACCTAACAAGCCAAGGTTAAGCTTCGAATTTTCTTAACAAGTTGAGCTCGAGCATGAAGCTCGAAATAAGCTCGATTAGAGCTCGAGCTCGGATAAAATAGTAACGAGTCAAGCTTGAACATGAAAAATGAAGCTCGAAAAAAGCTCGGCTCGAGCTCAAGCTCGATTAAATAGTAACAAGCCAAGTTTGAACAAGGCAAAGCTCGGCTCTAGGGGTGTAAACGAGCCGAGCCGAGCCGAGCCGAGTTGGGTATTTTGAGGCTCGAGCTCGACTCGTAAAACTATTCGAGTAGCTCGAGCTCGAGCTCGGCTCACAGAATTTCGAATTGAATTCGAATATTATCCGAGCCGATCTCGAATAGCTCACGAGTAGCTCTGCTCGCTTACACCCCTAGCAGGTTGGACTATGAACCGGTTGGCTAATCCAGTCGACAATTGATCCGATTTTTAAAACAAGGGGTGAAGCATGAATTTTTTGACCCAAATTAAACCCAAAATTATACTTAACAACAACAATAATAATAATGTACTGCATCAATTCATGGGGGAAAATAGCATAACAATTGGTAATTGTGTAAAAATATAAATAAGAAAAGATAAATATATACATGTATTTTTTTTAGCTTAATATTGTTGAATATTATCAATGACTTTTTGGGTTATTGACATCAGATCTTTTATATAAAATATTTACAGAAGATGTAAGTTTGAAACCTGGCATACACTAAAGCAATTAAGACATGAATTAACTATAATTCTAAATATTTACAGAAGATGTAAGTTTGAAACCTGGCATACACTAAAGCAATTAAGACATGAATTAACTATAATTCTATGCACAACCTTGATACGAGGGTTCATCTTGATATGGTAAAAAAAAAAAACTAATTGTTGAACTCTTTATTGGGCTTACTCACCATACATGTGAGAATTGAACATTTTACTTCTCGTATGGAAATGATACCTTAACCTTTATGTTAGTTTGGTTAGAAATAAAATCTCAAAACTCACTTTAGTTTCACATACTAGTTGGTAATTTAAATATTTTTATTATCGCTTTTCTCCCTTTAGATTAGTATTCTTTTCTTCACAAATCCCGAGAAAGCTGATTGATGAAAGGAATTAAACAAGGCAATCCAATGCCCTGTTTATTGATAAGTGGATTTTAATAATTTATTTTTATGTATGCACCATTTCTTTAATTTGTCGTTTTATGTTTTTATCTATAAATTACAATACGAATCAATAATGCAAATAATTTGTCTACAATTTGTTTATATAGTTCTTAACTTATTTTACCATAATAATTACAATTTAAGATTTTTTTATTAAACTCATTATATTTATTTTTTTGACATGTACTGATATGAGTTCAGTTTTTCTCATTTTATTGTTCTCTTTTTCCTATGTGTTCTTAGCATGGTAATTTTTTTAAATATTATTTTTGAATCTGTATTCAAACGGGCATTAAAATTTTGATTTTATTTTATTAAAAAATAATTAAAGTTTTTTTGGTGAGTTTCTGATGATGTGGATATTTTTTATACGAATGTTCACTGTCTATGTCATTCGCTTGCATGGAGTATGTCACATCAAACATTTTTGTATTTATATAAAAAAAAACCATCAAAAATTTTTAATTACTTCGCCGGTAAAATAAAATTAAAACAAAATTTCCGCTAAAATTAAAATAAAAACAAAGTTTCGGTATGTATTCAAAAAAATTCACAACTCTATTTTATACAAAATAAAAAAATAAGAATAAAAAAAAATTCAAAAGAAAAAGGAAGGGCATTATTGGTAATTAGTTGTGTTCTATTCTATCGAGCATCATACCACAACGAATCTCCATCTCCGACCTCATCAAAGACAGTGCCTTTCTCCTTCTCGATCGAGCGAGCCAGAGATTTCTCCAATCTTCTCGCCCCCAAACCCTTGCCCTCGATCCTCTCGAATTCCACTCTCTGCGGCGACGTCTTCCCCTCCCCTCCATCGATTGGATCCCATCTATCTCCCGGTGCTGCAGCTGTTGTCGATCGCCGTGCGTATCCCGTGTCCTGGTTGTTGTTCCATTGTGGATCGAGGCTTGATCTCGTGCTTGGTTCTGAGAATTTTCCGGGGAAATGGCGGCGCGGCCGCCCTTGGCTCCAGGGATGGAGGCTTTCGACGCGTTCTTTAGGAGAGCTGATTTGGATCAGGATGGCCGGATCAGTGGTGCGGAGGCTGTTGCCTTCTTCAAGGGATCTAATTTGCCCCAGCAAGTTCTGGCTCAGGTGCCGTTATTTTTATTTTTTTAGAACTTGTTTTTCATGAATTTCACCCCGGAATTTAGGTTGTTTGAATTGGTTTGGCTGGGAAGAAATTGGTGAATATGTCAGGATAAAATTAGTGTTTTGAATCTCTTCGTTGGAAATTAGGTTTCCTTAATTATGTTATAAAGCCTGATAACTTTGTTGGTCAAAGAACTTTTTTTGTTGTTGAATGGTATATCACTTGTTTTATAGATGTGAGATCTAATGAGCTCGTGGTTCTTAGTAACCGGAAAATTGCTTTTTATGTGTTTAGGTCAATCAGACCAGCCATTGATATCTTGAATGGTTTTGGGCTATGTGGTAATTGGAGGACTTCAAATTTGCTACTATTTATCGATTATTGTCATGAGAAACATGTTAATTCATGGCTTGAAACTCTTACATGGGCATTTTGTTTTCTTTTTTACTTGTGATGTGTGATGAATTTGAAATATAAATCCAACTCTGATTTTTTATTGCATAATTTATGTTAATTTTTCACAAAAAAAAAAAATGATGTGGTTTTTTGGCTATTAGAATTTACTTGTTGAATTATGATACTATTTTGCTGACTATATTGGATCCCATTATCATGTTGGTTGTTGCAGATTTGGACTTATGCAGACCAGAAGCAAAGTGGTTTTCTTGGGCGACCTGAGTTTTATAATGCACTGAGACTTGTCACAGTGGCACAAAAAGGGCGAGAGTTAACACCGGATATTGTTAAGGCAGCATTATATGGTCCAGCTGCAGCTAAAATCCCAGCTCCTCAGATAAATCCAGTGACTAGTCCTGCTACTCAGATGAATTCTGTGCCTGCCCCAACATCCCAAGTAAACTCAATGTTGCCCACTTCAAATCAGATGGGCATTACGAGGCCACCTGTATCTCCTAACCTTGGCTTTAGACCACCACAGACGCCTCCAAACCTTGGTTTAAATCAGCAGAATTTTCCTGCTCAGGGCATCAATGCTGCCAGGCCACCTCCAGCACCAAATGCTGCGGCTTTGCTTCCAGCACAGGGAGTAGGCCAAGGGTTGCCTGGGACAGTTAATGTGGGTGGACCAAGGCTTCCAACCTCAAACACCATGAACATCTCGACCGATTGGATGGGAGGAAGGAGCAGTGGATCCTCAACGCCATTAACCTCGCAAGTCTCCAACAGAGGCATTAGTCCCTCAACAAATATTGATGGATTTAGTTTTGCACTACCAGGGTCTTCATCAGGAGTGGCTACTTCAACACAGACACCTTCGGCATTAACATCATCAGTACCATCAAAACAGCAGTATCCAGCTTCATCAGCACAGCCAACTGAGAAGGATGCAAAAGCTTTGGTTGTATCTGGCAATGGCTTTTCATCAGATCCAGTCTTTGGTGGGGACATGTTTTCCGCCGCTCCTCAGGCAAAGCCCGAAAATTCTGTGGCCAACTTTTCTATGAACAACCTATCTAATCCACCCACTTCATCTGGAGCCCAAACTTCTGTTATGCCAGGGCGCTTTAATTCTGCACAGAATGTACCATCACCCTCAATGGGTGTTAGTCCTGTGCAAGCAGTTCAAACCTTTGCTAAGCAAACTCAGCAAACTATAACTCCAAACACCACAGCTTCTACAATTTCTAACATTTCAACTGGGCCTGTCAGCTCTGCATCAGTTCAATCGCAGTCTCCATGGCCAAGGATCAGTCAATCTGATATTCAGAAGTATACTGCTGTATTTGTTAAGGTGGATAGGGATAGAGATGGAAAAATTACAGGCGAAGAAGCTCGCAACCTGTTCCTGAGTTGGCGTCTTCCAAGAGGTATATGATACACTTTATTTTTTATTGATCCAGTTTGGTTCACATGCTTGTTTTTTCGCATTAGGATGTATGAAGTTGTGAAGGATCAATTCTATGCAATTACTGTTATTATACACCCATAGATGAAACTGAAAATTCTATCTGTGGTTATCACCTTTCTATTTGTTCATATTGATTCATTGCTTTTGCGTCTTTATTCTTACTGTTTTTTCATACCATTGTATTATTGGCATCATTAGCTATAAATTGTGGTAGAAACACAAGCATTTTCTGCAAGGTCCATGTGCTGATGTGCGCACAGGTTGAATCATCTGTTGTGGGTCCAAACACACTATAAAGTTATGTGATCTGTTATGACATTAGCATTGCAGTGGATAGCAGCACCATAATATTTCTCCAAGTGCTGCCCTATTTGTGTTCTTTCGCATTCAGTTAGTGATTAGCGTTTAGGTTGAACTTCATGCTGTGCTTTGTGAGCAAGTTGAGTATGTTCTATTCTCATACTTCGTAACTTGTTTAGGTTCGCATGATCATTTTTGAATTTTTTTTTTATCTACAGAGGTCTTGAAGCAGGTTTGGGACTTATCCGACCAAGACAATGATAGCATGCTTTCTCTGAAGGAGTTCTGTACTGCCCTGTATTTAATGGAAAAGTATCGCGAAGGGCGCCCTCTCCCTGCTGTGCTTCCAAATGAACTTAGGCTTGATGGAACCTTGCCAATTGCCACTGGTCAACCTTCGGCTGCATATGCTGGTTCAACCTGGCAACCTGCTTCTGGTATTTTCTGATCACATAGTTTGTGCTGATGCATGATGGCAATACTACCGTTTTATAGTGTATGCTATGAATTTTGCTTTATATGGGATCTGATTGAGCCATTATGTTTGGAGTAGGTTTGCCACAGCAAGGGATATCTGCTGGACGCCCTCCTATTGTTCCTACCACTGGCAGGACTGCAACTTCGCAGGCAAAAGGCCGTTTGCAGGCTGATGGTGATGCAGAGCCAGTTCAGCAAAAATCAAAAGTGCCAGTTTTGGAAACACACTTGGTGAACCAGCTCAGCAAGGAGGAGCAAGATGCGCTGAGCTCTAAGTTACAGGATGCAACAGATGCAGATAAAAAAGTATCATCTCTACCTTGCAGCTACTCTCTTTTGTTGGAAGATCGCTTGTTGTGTACCTTCTGCATCTCATAAGCATTACTAAATGGCATTTGCGATAAAAGCTGGAATTTTGATGTTGCACTGCGTGAAATTGCTTATTGACCAAGTTTTATAGGCTTCCAATTATGATAATTTATAATTTTCAGTCAGTTTTTTGTGAAATTCAGATATGAGGTCCCAGCTTAATCTTTTACGTTGTTGCGCATATCAAAGTATGGTCATCATAGCATGAGAACAATTTCATGCCTTTATCTGTGAATTGATGTTTTTCAATTTATGGAAAATGTTCTACCTGCAACACTCTTTTCCATTTCTATTTAATTCTAAATGGTTCTCTTTGCATGACTTATCTTTTTCTGACAGGTTCAAGAATTGGAAAAAGAGATATTGGATGCCAAAGAAAAGTTTGAGTTTTACAGGGCCAAGATGCAGGAACTTGTGAGTATGCTTTTAGCTATTATGAATGCAATTTTAGACTAGAGTTTAACGTCTTCTCAAATCCAGAAATTTTCAAGGAGTATTCTGCTATCATCTGTGATCTTGGCTTCTTGGGTTTGGTGGATGCTTCTGTTCAAAACACATGCAACATTGTTCTATATTTGTGTACTTCTCCATTTGCGCCAAATAATATTAAATAATAGTGTAATTATGTGATCAAAATATATGTTCCTGTGTTCTACTTTCTGGCCTAGTAAATGATTTGAGAACTGTTGCTTTTAAGTGATTATGGCAGTGGTGGACTTACCATTAGTTCGCGCACACACATACATATATATTCCCATTGAGAACTTATTTATTTACTGCTGGAAGAGGTTACACATGGGCACACTCATTGCCAAACACTTCATTCACTGTATTTGCCAGAATTAATCTAGCGGCTGATGCCTAGCTAATAATCTGTATATAAGAAATCAACATTATTACTTAAAATTTTAAAACAAGCTGTAAGTTCTTAGTTTTATGCATTTTGGATTTATTTATGTTTCGTCTTCATCTGAAAATGTAATTGTTATACCTTAGGTTTTTTACAAAAGTAAGTGTGACAACAGACTGAATGAGATCACAGAAAGGGCCGCTGCTGATAAACGTGAGGTACTTCATACAAAATTTTCACTCCTTTGTCTGCATTATTACAATTGGCAGGTTTTTTTTTGTTTTGTGGTTGTTTTTGGTCCTGACTAGCCTTTTTCTATTTTTTTTTTTAAATTAAAATGGTCCTTCAAAATCTCTGGGAGGTTTTAAAAAGATTTACTGCAGAATGGAGTGCTGCTACCTGTTCTCATTTTGTATTTAGTCTATGCTACAAATACATATGTTGATTCTAATTTTATTTGCTGGTCACGTTGTCAAAATTTTCTATTAAGGGAGCTCTTTATACCAACAAAAGCAATATCATCATGCATTTCTAGAATTTGTGCTCATGCTAACCTATCTAGCAAACACCATTAGAAGTTCAATGCCTCAATTTATTTCTTCGGAAAAGACAGACATGACTTGGGTGCACATATGTAACATTTATACTTAGTGTAATCTGGCATTTTGTTGTTAATGAAGAGTGTTTATAAAAGCTTGAACACTGTAAATTGAAATGAAAATCTTATACAATGAATTTCTCATATTAACTTAATGGTCTGACATGGAGCAATATCTAATGACATCCATAATAAAACTAAGTCATGTTCATTACCTCAGGTTGAATCACTTGCAAAGAAATATGAGGAGAAGTGCAGAAAATTGGGAGATGTAGCTTCAAAACTGACAATTGAGGAGGCTACATTCCGTGACCTTCAGGTAGTTTTGGTGTGAATGGTTTGGCTGAGGAAATATTTTAAGAGTACACATTTGTATAGAAATCTTGTTGAGAGTAATTTTTGGATAAATATTTAATTTTAAGGCTAATTTCTATCTGAATTATGTGTAGGAGAGGAAGCTGGAATTGTATAAATCAATAGTAAAACTTGCACAAGGTGGAACTGCTGATGGTCAGCTTCAGGTAGATCAGAATTATCCCTTCATGCTTGCGTCTATATCTTCAATTTAACTGATCTTCGTTTTGCATTTCTAGGATCATGCAAATCAGACCCAATCAGATCTTGAGGAGTTGGTGAAAACTTTGAATGAAAGATGCAAAGAATATGGACTTCGTGCGAAGCCGACTTCATTGGTTGAACTTCCATTTGGTACTTTTGATTGACTACTTTTTATTGTGTTAACCTTTTATTTGGTGAAGTGCTTTATCGTGAAGATATTCCCTTTTTTTGAGTTGTGGTATGTAACATGATTATGATTATTGTCATTGCATTTTTTAACATTTCATTCTATGTTAACTGTCTGCTATTGAATCCATATTTCAACCAGCACAATTCTAATATCTGAACATGTTCTTTTATTTTTCACCCCTCATATCTTTCACTATATGTTCAACGACTTCATCAGTGTTTTTATATAAGGTTTCTATCACCGCTATTAAACTTTGTGTACGAGGATATGAGAGATTTTGATTCATCTGTTACTAGCCAAGTAAAATGCACAAAAGAAACAACTTGGATCATCACAGCATATTATCTTAATTGAGAATGCACTATACATCTTCCATGGCTAACAGTGAATGAAATCATATCCAGAAAGTTGATTGTCTTTATCTTTTGGTAGAAAATTGCTAGTTATTGTATTAGGTTATTTATCCGAATTCAAAGCAGCTAATGTTCCGTTCATTGTACTTCCTTATGGTAGGGAGTTTTGATCAATTAAATTTGACACTTTTAGTTTTTTCTTTCTGTTTCCTCTTTCTTTGAGGTTGGCAACCTGGCATTCAAGAAGGGGCTGCTAATTGGGATGACGATTGGGACAAATTTGAAGATGCAGGTATAACTGTTTGTGTTTATAAATAAATATGCCCTGATAAGATATATAATTCAGAGTTGCTTTAAACAGTCTGGAAACAACAGTTTTATAAGTTGCATTAAAATATTTTTTTACTGATATGACACAACGTAATGGAGAGGTCTTGTATATTTTTATGCAGATTTTACAATTATCAAGGAGCTTACTGTTGAAGTTGAAAAGGTTGCTGTCTCTGCAAAACCAAAACCTGCCACATCAAGTGATGAAGCCCCTGTGGATAAGGCATCCCCTGATGCACCAACCCCTGAAGCCGATAGCAAGACTGAGAAGCCGTCTCATGTCGTGGATCAAATAGCTGAGACTGAAGGGCCCAATGTTCATAGTGAAGATGAATCAGCAAAAAGCCCTGCTGCTAGTCCTACAAAAAGCGCTTTGGAAACTCAATTACAAGAACATTACTCCTCACATTTAGGACCAAATGACTTCTCCCCGCGGACTAAGGAAAGTCAGAGGTATTAGTTTCTAACTTTTCCCTTTCTCCTTTCTTTTTTTGCTTAATTGTAAATGCCATTTTTTTTGGGGCGATAACTGAATCCATGTAAAGGAAACTAATAGGTATTCTGACGCATCTGCTATTCCAGCCAGTAATTGCCCGCCGTATATTTTTTTCAGATATTGTTAATTCACCTGTATAATTTCTCAATAATCTGCCATCTTGCTAAAGTGCCATAAAAATTTTGTGTTTGTCCGCGTATTACAACCAAAAGTAGGGTTTTTCAATGCCAATTTCTAGTTTGCCCTTATTTTTAGTGTTTTCTTGGTGATATCTGTTTGTTTATAATTTTTCTGCTGTCTGTCATCATTTGACTGTCATTGGTATTGCAGAATATTATCTTGTTATTTTTTCTCAACTTATATATATTTTGCTGTGAGTCAATGATGGGGTGCCTTTCTTCTTGTTTTTTTTTTTTAATTTATTTGTTTTAAGTCTTGGAAATCCCAAATATTTTTTTTCCTGATTTAATTATATACTGTTGACAACAATTATTGTCAATTAATTATTGGGATACGAAGATGTAAGTGTCTAGGTGCTGCTTTCTTGAAAATTTTAGCTGACATTCTGACATCTAAACGTCAAACCCATAGCTATAAACTTTGATCTAATTAACTTATACTTTCTGGTATTTCTGCAGTGATCATGCTGGTGCTGAATCCACCGTTTCTAGTGAAAAGTACGCAGATGAACCCTCTTGGGGTGCAACTTTTGATGCAGGCGATGATACGGACTCTGTATGGGGCTTTAGTTCATTCAATACGAAGGTAAACCAACAGTTTACTTAAATCCGATCAAATTATTGCATGCACTTATTGCAAACGGAGAAGCTGCGCATATTATTCATTTCTCTTTCAAATTTGACTTTGATAATCTCATGCAGGAGGCTGATCATGAGAGAAACGGTCATAGTTTCTTTGGTTACGGGGACTCCGGCCTAAATCCAATTAAGACTGGCTCTCCAAGCGCAGCTAGTGTTTACGGTAGGGATAGGGGGCCATTCTTTGACTCTGTTCCAAGCACGCCATTGTTCAACTCAAACTCTCCGAGATTCTCTCCAAGGTTTAATGACGGGCCAGATGACCATTCTTTTGACAGCTTTAGCAGATTTGACTCCTTCAATATGCATGACAGCGGCCTTTTCCCGCCACGTGATAATACTCTCACAAGGTTTGATTCTATGCGAAGCACCACGGACAGTGGTTTCTTTCCTTCACGGGACACTTTTGCACGGTTCGACTCCTTTCGCAGCACTGCAGACAGTGGCATTTTCCCCCAGCATGACAGCTTTGCAAGGTTCGACTCTATGCGAAGCTCAGCTGACCACAACCGTGGATTTCCATCCTTCGATGATGCCGATCCCTTCGGCTCAACTGGACCATTTAAGGCTTCCGATAGCCATAGCCCGAGGCGCGACTCTGATAGTTGGAGTGCTTTCTAGTCCACTCATATTTTGTTCTATGCTTCGAGAAATTTTTACTTCTCCGAACATGATTCTTATTTTCGTGTGCTATATATAGTTTACAAAATGGGGCTGGTTGTATTTTTTTGTATCAAGTTTCTTTAGTCCTTGTATGCGGCATTTTTCTTCTTTTGATTGTGTTTGTTGGTGATTAGCTTGCTTCATTCTCCCATTTGCAAATCCATAATTATATGACCTTTTGAAACATTCTTTACATCTTTATTCCTTATGAACATTAATGGTTCAGGGTTTTTGAATATTGTTGGTGAGGATTGTTTATTTATCATTATCCATTTTTTTTCCTGATTTATTTTTCTGAAATTATTTCACTGTTTGATTGCTCATAATCAATCATCTCTCTTGGCTTTTGTTGCTTTCAATGTTTTTTTTTTTGGGCTATAAATGAAAACCTGCCTGTTCTTATTGAATAAGACCAACAAAGTTTCTAGGGGAGATGCAGCAAGAGAGGCTGGAGTGGCATGAAAAGAAAACCTTGGGATTATTTTTATAATAAATTTAAACATAAGTGGTATATATATATATATATATATATAGTTTTTTTGGTTTAGTCAATTTATTTTTAGTAGAAAAATAACGCCTATGACACTATATAACCCTTAATACAGAACAGATCCAATTCTTGTCCACCTCTAAATGAGCAACTAAAATTATAGGTGGGTGGGAATTAAACAAGATGGTTTTATGAGTATTAGTTCATGAATTAAGGGTTTCTTTTAATAAATTTTTTTTTTTATTAAAATCAATTATAGTTCGTTTTATTTTTAATAAAAAATTATAATTTATTTATTAAAATTTAATTATATATCTAACACTTAACAAATATACATTATAAAATAAATCATATATAAAACAACAGGGTAACACATAATTTTAACCCAAATTAAATCATCAAAAAATTGTTCCAAAAATTACAAATAAAAATTTTAAAAATAAAAAATAAATAAAATTAAAAACCCTCATCCGGGTCGGATCTTTGTGGCAAGCATTCAACAAGATCCGACCCGATATGACGACCGTGGGATCCAAAAAATCTCAGCAAAGTCGCGGGACCGATGCCGTGGTGAAGTCTTCGTGCCATTCTCGAGATCGAGAGCTTCGATTTCTCGGAAATCCATGGCGAGGAGCTGCTGCGACATCCGCCTCCTCCTCATCGTCGCCGCCGCTGCCTTCATTTTCATCCAGGTATCGATTCTCTTCTCTCGTTTCACTTCCTTAATCGATCCGTAGCTTTCTAGGGATGTTTTGGAGCCAAGTATCAAGCTTTCTTCGGGGGACTTCATGGTGGATTCTATCGGCACCATTTTCTGGCTTTCCAGAGCTTCAAATTCCTTTTCTTTGTTTAATTTTTTGCTGTTAATTTTGTATCATGTCTTTTACTCGATTTCCATTGGATGCCAGGACAGTTCAAGTTTGATAGTTTTACCATGAGAAACATGAAATCATCGATCAGAAAAGTTTCTTCTTCTATTTCCAAAATGTAGTTTGATGATTTTATTTATGGAAGATTTTATATGAAAACTTTGTGGAGTGGAATAATATGTGTGATTGATAACCATTTTTAATAAAATTTTCTAATTTATTATTTGCCATGCTTTGACTTGAAGGGAGATTGAAGTCTAATTTTGCAACTTCAGGATTAGAGTCTAATTTTGATTGCTCAATTTTTCTTTCTATAATGTGGGTGATGGCTTTTTTAAGTCTGTTATTGGATGCTAACTCTTGGTCTTGTCCACCAGGTGCGTCTTTTTACAACACAGTCTGAGTATGCAGATCGTTTGGCAGCTGCTGTAAGTAATCCAAGTAAATATTACTCTTTTTTCTTGAATTCTTCTGTTTTACTTCCTGTTATAGTGATTACCTATTGCCTTGTGACTGGAAGCTTTGAGATTTAGTATGAGTATTGCGTAGTTTTGTCTCTACCATTTATTTGAAAATTCATATCTAGCATGGTGTCTTTTTTTTTTTTTGGGAAACAGGTAGAATCTGAAAACCAGTGTACAACTCAGATGCGTTTGTTGATTGATCAAATAAGCATTCAACAAGGGAAATTAGTCTCTCTAGAAGGTTTAATTTTACTCATTATCATCTTTTTTGGCATATGGCCGGGTTTAATAGATGTTAATCATCTGACTTTACTTTTAGTGCCAATGATTTGCTTAGTCTTGATAAGATTTAGTTGGTTTTATTGTACTTCTCTATCTGGGGAAGCAGTGTAAATTCAATTTTGTTTGCTAACTTCAGTCAATGGTAATTTATTGATATTGCAGAAGAAAAGAGACATAAAGATGAGGAGTGCGCTCAGTTGAAGGCTTTAGTTCGAGAGCTTGAAAGTATGACCTATGAAATCAATTTCTTTGCGTTCTGTGGATTGGTCTAAGTATTTTTTTGTTCTTATTTGGATATAAAGGTTATATTTTCCTTGTGTGACTTTTTGAGTAAATTCTGAACTTCAGTTCAGACTTTTTTTAAAAATAGTATGATTTGTTGTAAAAAAATTGAAGGTAGTTAAAAGAGGTGAAACTGAGAAAGGAAAACTTGATTTTGAAAATTCTATAATTCTTATATTTCTTGTCATTGCATGATTTACTGATTGTGTTACTGTCTGAAGTACATGTCACCTATTCCTAACAAGAGAAACACAGCTTATATTTTTAAAAGCAGACTTGATATTGATAGTTGTATGTTAATATTCTTACCATCTAATTCATGCACACTTGTAGGAAAAGGTCTGAATTCGTTGATCAAGAATAACAAGGTAACACTTTTCCACTGATACCATGCTTAATTTACCTTTTATTTATTTATTTATTTTGTCGGGAAAATTCTGTCTCCTTTTGCCATCAAGCACACTTATCCCTCATGACATATCCAGGTGCCTGTGGCAGCTGTTGTTATAATGGCTTGCAATCGCAGAGACTATTTGGAAAGAACAGTTGAATCTATCTTGAAGTATGATTTGTAATTTTGTTTCCTTCAATGAATGTCATTGTTTAGGTATTTTGCTCTTTTCACATATTGTCAAGGATTGGCAGTATAATTATTTATTTCTTTTCAGATATCATAGCCCAGTTGCTTCCAAATTCCCACTGTTCATATCTCAGGTACTTCTATTGGAAAGTTATTATATCTTGTGTTACTTATGACCATGCAATGGGCAGGCTGTCTTTGTAATAACAATGTAGATTGCAAGTCATTTGACTGTTCTCTCTCGTTTGCAGGATGGTACAAATCAAGCTGTTAAAGATAAAGCTTTGAGTTACAATCAAATAACATACATGCAGGTTCAGTATATGGTCTTTTGCTAGTCAGTGTCTATAACAATGATTAGCAAAATTTATTATTTTGATTCCCTACCATTGTAGTCAACCCCAAAACCCACCACCCCCACCCCCGCAAACCTGTGATAAATAGCCGTGTGAGCCTTATTGCATTACTTCCGATCAGCTAGACTGGGATTGCATAAACACCAAATCTAAATAAGCAATAAGATATTTAAAGTTCTCAAATATTTCTCAAAGGAATTCATCTATTGGATGGCAGTAGGCGATGATAAAAAGAAATAAACTTTTCCTATGAAAATTTTGTTGAATTAACTATTACAAGAGAAGATTTGTGAATTATGGACCAACCTTTGCAATCTTATCATCTTAAACAGCCACCCCAATGTTCTTGTCTTAGTATTTCTATCAGGCTATCTACTTACTTTTGGAATGAGAAGGGCAAAGAAGGTGCATAACAATCTGATGACGTGCTTCCTATTTTAACATATTATACTGATCTTGTTTTGAGGTGACCAAATAGCTGATATTTTCAAAGTTGGTACCTAAAACTTGGTGTTGCATGTATTTTGGTCACAAAAGGCCGTCTAAATCATGATCTGGCTTAAATATTGTAAATTCTGATTGAAATTTTGAAATGCTTAGAATTTTGAACAATAAATACAATCTATTGATGGCATTTTTTTTGGAAAAGTAATAGATGTTAATATGACAGTAGATGAGATGGATACATCCTAATCCTAGCTGATTATTATTTTATATTAATCATATCATCTATCAGCATAGTGTAGTTACTGGAAGATATAATGCCTCGCTTGGCAGGAGTTGTCTACCATTGTTTTATTTATTTATTTGTTCTTTTATGGCTTCTTGCAGCATCTTGATTTTGAACCAGTGCACCCAGAAAGACCTGGAGAAATACTTGCATACTACAAGATTGCAAGTTAGTTTTTTTTTTTTCTATCTCATGTCAATCTCATTTTCTTCCTACTAAAACTATATGTGTTTCCAGGGCACTATAAGTGGGCCTTGGATGCATTATTTAACAAACATAACTTCAATCGAGTAATCATACTAGAAGGTATGTATTTTTCAAGAAGCATTGATTTTATTTCTGAACGAGTCTAGCAAACTAATGTCATGACTGCTAGACAGATGACATGGAGATTGCTCCTGATTTCTTTGATTATTTTGAAGCCACAGCCTCTATATTAGACAAGGATGAGTATGCTCTGCTTCAGTTTTCCCATTGTATTTTAAAATGGTTATTACATCGTGTAATCATTTGTAGCCTTCTTTTTTATTGCTCTCCTATGGTCTGTGATGTAGGACGATTATGGCTGTTTCTTCTTGGAATGACAATGGGCAAGTGCAGTTTGTGCATGATTCAAGTAATGTCTATAAATATGCATTTGATATCCTTTTTTTTTTCCTTTTAAAATTTCATTTAAGAAAATTTGAAAGCTTTTAGTGGACGGAAATATCGAATTTTTGTTTGAGCTGTTGTTCTATATGTTGTGCAGAAACTCTTTACCGTTCAGATTTCTTTCCCGGCCTTGGATGGATGCTGACAAAATCCATATGGAATGAATTATCACCAAAGTGGCCTAAAGCATATCCTTTCCCATTTTATTGTATTCTACCAGCATGTGAAAACTTTAAAATATTTGAAGTTTCTTTCCTTGACATAATAATACTTATTGGGATGATTGGCTGAGATTAAAGGAGGTACACCAAGATCGGCAATTTATTCGTCCAGAGATTTGCAGAACATACAATTTTGGTGAGCATGTAAGTTGTCATTTCTCATTCTTGCATAGTATCGGAAATAGTATATTTTTAACAAAGAGCAAGTTAATTAGCACATCACTTTTGCTTACCAGCATTGTTTTCATACTGCTTAAGACTTCGGTTAAATCTGTTGAGGCTCCGAACGACCTTTATTTTTGTTTGTCTTTTTTGTCTTTTTTTGGTTGTTGCTGCTTTCTTTTGATGAATGAGAAGATCATTTTAATTGTGATGGAGTAGTCTCTGATAAATTCCAAACCTAGCTTTGCTAACTTTATTACTAGAATATATTTTTCTGCAAATTTATCCTCTTTGTTTAGCACACAACCAACCAGAACGGTTAATGTTTGACAATTTTGATGTAATTTCACTTCAGGGTTCAAGTATGGGGCAATTCTTCAAACAGTATCTGGAATCCATTAAACTAAATGATGCCCGTGTATGTATAAGATGCTTTAAGACTTGTCTAGTAGTTATAATTTTTTCAGTAGTCCTGATGCTCAATTTGTTTCTTTTTCACTATGACCATCAAAGATTGATTGGAAGTCAATGGATCTGAGCTACCTGATGGAGGTAACATTAATGCTACTGCCCCTCTATGCTTACACAGTGTCTTGATCATTGCTTCCGCTAAATATTTTTCATTATTGGCAGGACAAATTTTTGAACCACTTTGCAAAGCTTGTATCCGATGCCAAACTTGTTACTGGTCCTGACTTTGTTCTGAAGGCCTCCAACATAAATGGCGACATAAAAATCAAGTACCGAGACCAGCAAGAATTTGAAATCGTTGCACGTCAATTTGGAATATTTGAAGAATGGAAGGTAATTAGTGTTGCTTCGTTCTGTTTCACTTGCTGTATCCAGGAATATCATCCTTTAAAATAATATTCTGATGCTTGTTAGCTCTTCATTCTGGTGATAATAAATGCAAATGCAATCTTACTGTTTTCCAGGATGGAATTCCAAGAACATCATATAAAGGAGTTGTGGTATTTCGATATAAATCTCCAAAGCGAATTTTCCTTGTTGGCCCAAACTCCTTACAGCAGCTTGGAATCAAAGATCTTTGAATACAAAAATCCACAGGAAATTGGTTTGAGATAAGCTTTTCATCCCCATCTTCTATATCAAAATCTAGAGTATCATTAGGTTTCCGAACGCCATAACTCAGAACTGGTTGCTAACTAATATCAAACACTGCTCTTTTTCATCCATGGATGTGGCAGTCAATAGGAAGAAGAACAAGAAGCAAAGCATTTCGTCTAATGCTTCACCCGGTATGTCGAGTATAATTTAGAAAGATTGTTTATGAGGTGCTACTTTTTCAAGTTTGTAATCTCTTCTGCAACATTCATACAGGATCCATGTTGTGTTTATTAGACGAAAAATCTATGTTTTTAGCCCCATTTTACAGCATGTTGTGTGTATTCCTGCTCATCTATTATGCCTTTAGTAACATTGAACCACACATTTATATCCTCACTGTGCTGTTTGTTTTATCATACAAAGTTTATTTGATTCTCTTTTCTTCTGGCTGAATATTTTAACTATAGAATTTATTTAATTTGCTTAGAATAATACAAGTGTTTTTGGATAGTTACAATTTTTAGATAATATTTATTCTCTAGCTCAAGTTGATTATTGAATAACTAATATATTGTCTTCATTCATGTCACCTGTGCTTATCACATGACTTAATATATAATTTATTATATTAGCTTCTAATTGGGTTTCTATCATGACTGGTTTTAATTAAAAGAAAAACATTAAATAGATTTACACAAGGTGGACTTTATATTCATTTATTCATCATGTTTTATTTTTAATTTCTCATATTTCTAAGCTTGTATTTTCAATACTTTGACTTATGGCTATGTGTTGGGCGGTACATAGTGCACTAGTCTATTTAAATATGATATATTTGTTAGCAAGTTTACATCAATTTCTATCACCAAAAATCATCCATAATTTGTTAGATAATAGCATAATGCTTTTTCCATGAAATTTCTTTAATCTGAAAAGTTTTTGACTAAGAGAAAGAAGTACTTATTTTAAAAAAAAATCTTTTGATAAATGATCTAAATAAAATATCTCATATCAAAATTTAATTAAGGACGCAAAGAATATTTCTTGAAACTCCCCTAAAATCTACTAGTCAAGAGATGTCATTTTCATCTCTATTCAATTTATGCTTCTCTATCAACTTGGTCAAAGAATTTCACCATTCATTAACAAATCACATCCACAAAATTTTAAGAAGGGTTTTTTTGTTTTTTTTTTTTTTTACATCCCTCAAGATTTTTCAGAATTGTAATTTACTCTTTTATTATTTTTTTACTTTTTCATAATACCATATTGAAATTTCGCTGTTATACGGTCAAATAGAGCTACCAATCTGTGGTTAATCATAGGTAAATCTTAGCTAAATGTGTGAAATGTCAAGATTATCCTTATACAAAAAATCAAAAAGAAATCATTGAATGAAGAGATATAAAAAGGAGAGGAAGTCCTCTAGCATCGTCCGTCGCAACCAACGGTCATCTGCACATCCTTAAGAGTGCAGAACCAATTCTCATTTATTTGTACTGTTTATGTGAACAATATTACTGTGTTTATATATAATAGCACATTCTAACAGATTAAAAAAAAATAAGTCAGAACCCAATTAATACTTTCTCAATCCAGTACTATCTTTGGCTACGGAGTTCATTTTACAAACTTGATTTTATGATAACCAAATTTATTTGTAATATTAAACGCAATTTCTTTAAATTTTAAAGATATTTAGATAAAAAATTAAATTAATAATATTAAAAAATATATATATATATATTTATTTATCTCCGTGAGCATATTTGTCAAAACCAGACTAAATATTAACCTAGTTAGATTAAATATCAAATCCGTTCAAGGTGTTAGGTCATCAGATTATTAATTCAACCACAGATCAATTGGATCAATGTTGAGCCAATTTAAAAATTTTAAATAATATAAATTAATATAATATTCTCATTTATCTTTACTTAAAAGTTAAAACTCACTACTTGAGATTAATTTCAACACCAGTTCATTCATCAATTCACTGGCCAAATTACTAGTCTGGTCCGATGTTGATAACACTGTCCCTGAGCATTTACAACTTTACAAGTGGGTAAAAATTTCAAAAATTGTCTAATTTTGAAAGATTCATGTTATCCTACTATAATACGAGAAAATTTCAACCATTATATGAAAATAATAATAATAATAATAATAATAATAAAATATAATTTTATTATTGTGGTCGAGTTAGCGCGCGCGGGAAGGATCCTAGTCAGCAGTTCAGTGGGCCCTACCATCAATGCACCAATGAATTCTTCATTTCATCGAAAATAAATCTTCGTCTTCCCTCTCTCTCTCTTTCTTTGCGTTCACACTCCGACAAAACACGCGCTGACTTCCGCCATCTTTTTGTTGGGAATCCTCGTCAACCTTCGCTTTTCGTTCCCATTTCCTTCTCTCTCTCGGATTTCGCCTCTTCTTGCCGATCTCTCTCTCTTCTCTGCGGTATTGCGGGGATGAGGCAGTGATTGGTGATCATGCGTGGAGTGAGACTGTGATTTTTGAAGAGGAGTGTTGTTGAGGGAGAAGCTGAGAAGTTGGATTTTTGAAATATTTGAGGTATGGTTTGTGTCTTCTTTGATGCTTGATTTTGAGCTTTGTTTTAGTTTCTTATTTGTTTGTGAATTGATTGTGAAATGCGTTGAGAAAGATCCTTGTTTGTTGCTTGAATCTATGAGAGAATTTTTGGGTGGTGAGTTTATATTAGGGTTTAGTTTGACTGGTTTTGGGATTTGGTTTCGAGATTGGTGAGATGTTAGCCGTTTTTTTATTCAGTTCTTGGTTTTGAGCTTGTTTAGTTTTGCATTTTTGGTTGTGAAATTGCTTGTGCGGGGGTTTTAGAGACGTTTACTCTTGGTTGAGCCGAGTTGATGGCTGAGTGGAGTGTTTAGGGTATAGTTCGTTTTGTCTTGTGATTTGGCTCGAAGGTGAGATATGATCCATTTCTTCTTCAATTCTCTGTTTTGAACTTGCTTGGTCGTGCATTTTGCTTGTGAATTTGTTTGTTCTGAAATGTTTGAGGACTTGTGATTTGGCTTAAAATTGGAGGGATGTGAAGAACTTTTATCTTCTTGGTGAGTTTTTCTTGGATTTGTGATTTGGTCAAAATTGGAGCAGGAATTGCTCACCTTGCTGGTTTTATTGTCATGGTTAGATATTCATTTGATGAAAATTGAAATGGTTTATTGCTTATTGGTAACTAATGGAAAAAGTTCATTTCCGGTTTGATTGGATATGGATGTTGTTTTATCTCCTTGTTTCCATATACTGATTATGACTTCAGATGAATAGAAATTTGGTTGGTGTTATTGGTTTTTGATTTTGGCACAACATATCTTTCAGGGGACTATATAGTTCTCTGTTTGAACTTTGAATGAATCATGATGGGACTGAAGGTTTTGGAATGACCATCCTTTGATAACTGATAGCCTTTTTGTGGCGGTTGCTTTTTTTCTGGTTATTAAGAGTAATGATGATATTAGTTTATTAACATAGTTTACCACTACTCATAAATGATGAATTAATATAATTCAATGTTTTAGCAAAACAAGCATGTGCGAGTTTGGACTAACCACAGTTGTCAAGAACTAATTCAAGCTACTTCATTCGACAGTGTTTGTGGTTAGATGTGAACTTGTGATATTTTTGTTTGATGCATTTGATTTAATGCGGTCTGAAGGCACAGTTTGCTATCTAGAATCAGGAATAGGAAATCCTTGTATTCCTTGTAATTAGTGAGCTTTATCTTTCATTTAACTAGAGAATCAACATACCATATTTCCACCTAGGTTGATAAAGTAGCTTATCTGATGTTTGGTTTTTAATGCATCATGTAAATGTAATTTCAGCCATTGCTGTGAGAGGATGGCAGAAGGACGTGAAAGAAGTTACCAACTAGGCGGCTCATCTGATGACAGCTATCTTGATAAGATGCACGTTGAGCCTATTTATGAGGCTTTCCGGTGCCCCCTTACAAAGAAAATAATGTATGATCCGGTTACCATAGAGAATGGACAGACATTCGAGCGAGAGGCAATTGAGAATTGGTTCAAGGAATGCCAGGACAGTGGTCGAAGGCCCTTTTGCCCAATAACATTAAAAGAATTGAATAGTACTGATCTAAACCCAAGTATAGCTCTTCGGAGTACAATTGGAGAATGGACTAAAAGAAATGAAGCCGCTCACCTTGACATCACTAGCAGAGCACTCACTCCTGGGAATTCAGAGAGTGATATTTTGCAGGCCTTGGAATACATTATCCACTTTTGCCTGAAGAACAGGTGTAACAAGCTTGCTGTTCGAAATGCAGAACTTATACCACAAATTGCGGACATGTTAAAGAACAGCAGCAAGAAAATACGATGTAAAGCATTGGAAACTCTTCGTATGGTAGCAGGATATAATTCTGACACTAAGGTTGTGAATGTTGATGGTTTTTATTGCTATTGCTAAGGCTTTACATATATAATTTCTTATCAAGGATTTCCTCAGAATCTTTAATCTTTGCAGGAAGCTGTGGCTGCAGGGGACACCATTAGAACAATTGTAAAGTTCTTACCGCATGAGCATTCCCAGGAAAGGGAAGAAGCTATTTATCTGTTATATGAGCTTTCAAAATCTGAAACTCTTTGTGAAAAGATTGGAGGGGTTAATGGTGCTATACTTCTCTTGGTTGGGATCTCAAGCAACCATTCTGAAAATATCAGTTGTGTTGAGAGAGCTGAAAAGACCCTGGAGAATTTGGAGAAATGCGAGAATAATGTGCGGCAAATGGCAGAGAATGGTCGGTTGAAGCCCCTTCTAACACTACTCCTTGAAGGTACGGAATACCTTCAAACTCTTATTTATTGATATATTCTGGATTCAAAATTTGCTAAACACCTACTTCAGCTTTGTAGTTATCTCCTTTCATTTCCTGCCTGATTGTTGAGAGAGGATTTATCATGTGAAAAATGTTTCTGTTTTCTCCATCAATATTAGATACCTATTTATGCTGATAAGATGTTTTTCTGTAAAGGGATGAACCATGTGTATTTCACTTCATCTTGTACTAAACCTCAAACATTCTGATCTTAACCCTGTTTTCTGGTTAATATAAGGTTGGCATCAAAGTGACATTGTTAATGAAAATATCTAATTAAGTCTTCTGACTAAGTTTTATGATTCACTGTGGATCCTAGTATTCGATAATGTTCTGGTGGTATAACAATGGTGGTTGTCATATCTGACTGCGACTCTCTTCTTTGCCTATATATTTTTTGACCTGAAAATGGGGATCCTCTAGCCATTGTTGGAAACAATTTCCAGTCTTGATACTATGAAAATTTTTCCAGGGTTAAATTTGCTTTACCTAAACTTTGGTAGTTGTAAACCATAGAGTTTTGATATGTGTTTAGTCATATGTATAGTAGTGTGCAAGTAATATCTGTTGTCTTCTCCCAACATTTGCCCTCAAAAGATTTACTGCATTCCACATGATAAAATGAGTTTCCACACCTTATTGCCTGTGCACTTGTTTGACCTTACAAGTTATCTCACTCCCTTAAGCTCATCAAGCAATGTAAAGCAACAAGCTTGCAAGGATCTAAAACTTTCCTTGTAGCCCTCAAAATATTCATCTCGACAATGCTTTGTGTACTTTTCCAGGTCCAACTGAGACACAGATATCTATGGCTGCTTATCTGGGAGAGCTGGTTTTGAGCAATGATGTGAAGGTCTTCGTGGCCCAAAGAGCCGGACATGCCCTGATCAATATCATGACAAGTGGGACTATGCAGGCAAGAGAAGCTGCTCTCAAGGCGTTGAACCAGATCTCATCACATGATGCAAGCGCTAAGATTCTTATTGAAGCAGGAATCCTCCCTCCAGTTGTTACAGACCTTTTTAGAGTTGGTGTAAATCAGCTTCCAATGAGGCTAAAAGAGGTCTCTGCAACAGTCCTTGCCAATATTGTTGCCTCCGGGGCTGATTTTGAAGCCATTCCCGTTGGCCCAAAGCAAGAGACTCTGATTTCTGAAGACATTGTCCACAACCTGCTCCATCTCAGCAGCAACACTGGTCCAGCAATTGAGTGCAAGCTTCTTCAAATCCTTGTTGGGCTCACCTCTTCACCTGCAACGGTACCAAATATAGTTTCAGCTATTAAGAGCTCTGGTGCTATGGTGAGTCTGATTCAGTTCATTGAAGCTCCCCAGAGGGATATCCGAGCAGCTTCACTAAGGATTCTATACAATATCTCGTCATACATGGGCCAAGAACTTGCTGAAGCCCTCCAAGGTACCGCCGGCCAACTTGGCAGCCTGATTAAGGTAATTTTAGAGAATGATGGGATCTCAGAAGAACAAGCATCTGCTGTCGGTCTTCTTGCTTCCCTTCCTGAGAGGGATTCCTATCTTACCAGACGTCTCTTAAATGAAGGCTTCTTTCGACATTGTCATTTCTAGAGTGATCAAGATACGGCGAGGTGCAACTCGCGGGAATCGCTTTTTCACTCTTTACCTTGAAGGTCTCGTCGGAATTCTTTCAAGGCTGACATACATTCTGCAGAATGCTCCTGAGATCATTAACCTTGCTCGTGAATACAATCTTGCTGCAGTTTTCACTGATTTGCTTCAGATGAATGGCCTTGACAAGGTACAAACACTCTCGGCCATGGCATTGGAGAATTTATCTGAGCAATCCAAGCACCTAACAGTGATACCAGAGATCAAAGAATCAGGAATTTGTTATTCTATATTCCCTTGTTTCAGCAATCAACCTGAAGTAACTGGCTTGTGCCGAGTCCACCACGGAATCTGCTCGGTAAGGGACAGCTTCTGTTTGTTGGAATGTAAAGCCGTCGATAAACTGGTTGCATGTTTAGACCATACAAATGAGAAGGTGGTGGAAGCTGCATTGGCTGCACTCTGCACTCTGTTGGAAGATGGAGTGGACATTGATCAAGGTGTGTTTGTACTGTTTGAAGCAGAAGGAATCAAACCAATACTCGAAGTTCTGATCGAGAACCGAACAGAGATTCTTCGACAACGATCTGTTTGGGCTGTTGAGAGAATTCTTCGAACCGATGAAATTGCCTCTCATGTTTCGGGTGATCAAAGTGTTAGCACAGCTCTTGTAGATGCATTTCGCCATGCTGACTACAGAACTAAGCAGATTGCAGAGCGTGCTCTCAAGCATGTAGACAAACTGCCAAACTTCTCTTCAGTATTTCTTAAAGATGGGTTAAAAAAGTAAATACTATGTTTTAGATTAACTTTTTTTTTTTTTTAATTTCCATTTTGTTTGATTTCTTTGGAATGTAGTTCATTTTGTTCACAAGATTGTTTCTGAGTGTTGTGGTTGTTGTTTTTTATTTTTTGTTTCTTGACCTCTTTTATGTAGATATGGATTAGTTGCATATTGCAATCATTGTAAAGGTTGATGAGGAACTACAACAGTAAAAGTTTAGTATGTATAATGGATGTGCTTCAAACCTTCTTCTTTTTTATTTTTATATTATTTTTAATGAATACATTAGTTGTTTATTTAATCTTCAAAACATTATAATTGTTTGTGTATTCAAAAACCCAAAAAATAAAAAAAGGTTAAGTATTTCTTATTTGCCCAATCATGAGTAACTAATGTAACATGCATTTATTAAAAAAAAAAAAAAACTGTTAAATAATCTACTAATTATTTGAAAAAGAAGGGCACCCAACCAAATTGTTTGGGTTTTGGGATTAGAGATATGAATATTTTTAGGAGTACAAAAATTAAAGAAAAACCTGTCAAAATTACATGTACACCCTCAAAAATATGAAACCATGTCTCCTGTAATTTTTTTTTAATAAAATAAATAAATTATATATTAAAATCAATTATAAAATAGAGAAAAAAAATAAATAAATAACATGTGAGCGTCATCCTAACCACAGATCATCAATAATCATAGTTGAGGGTTTGAACAATGAACAACAAAAGACAACTAAAGAGATAAAAGTGACTAAAACATAAATTTATAAGGAGATCATTCACTGAGAATGGTCATAGATTAAGCCTTCGAGCACATGTAAGAATCATATTTCTTCAATTTGATCTATAGTTCTTACTTTGATAATAGACATTGAAGTCTTCATTTTATTTGTTGCTGAATCCAATAGTATAGTTTATCAAAATAAGAACATATTGTCAATTTTAATTATGATCAAGTTGAGCAAAATATGACAGTTATTAAAGATGCGTTTATTTCATTTTAGTCCAGTGTAAAAAATAATAATAATAAGGCTAAACCTTCTCAATCAAGATGGGGTAGGGTAATAAGAAAGGCTTGAGTTACGAAAGAAATGATCTATGCTTTGATAGTTTGATTACTTTCCTTGGCTGCATAACAAACACATGTTGTAGACTTCTTTTAGTATATAGACCATTATGTCAGCATCTAGTAAGATTATCCAAAGTAATAATTTTGTTGCTTTATACAAAGCTAACAGAAGATGTCATTAAGAAAATGATAGAAAAACCAAAAGGGGTGTGGCCAAGCGGTATCTGGGTTCTTTTATTTGAGAGAGATGTGAGTTTGATTTTCTTTGATTGTGCTACCAGTTTCAAGATGAAAAAAGGCACATGACAATTCCTTACCCTCAGTGCTTGTCACCCTACCTCAAAAAAATAAATAAATAAATGATAGAAAGATTGAGAAAACAAAGTCCCATTATTCTTTAGGCAGTAGACTTTGGAAGCTTCCAAAAATTTTAAATATTTTTTTCCAACTGATTGTAATTTCGCTCGGATATATTTATAACTATTTAAAAATTTTATTTGATATACAAATTAAGGTTTTTCAACATATATAAATGCCCCTTAAATTTAAAAAAATTACACAAACCTCCATTGCAAAGATCGTAAGGTTTTACCTAATAAATTCAAGAACTTAAATAAAAGCCATGTAAAATAATTTTCTTTTATAAAATATCAGTGTTACCCAAACCAAAACACAGTGCGAGACTCCAAAAAAAAAAGATTGGAAGACCCAACTGCTACGACCAAATGCATCCTGAACTTTTTTTGGTGATCAGCTAGACCCAGGCGAGGACGTGCCCACTTAGTTTCTCTTTTTCTCTGGGACCTCTCTCGTCTAGTTTTCGGCCGTGGTCCTCTTCTTTTATGTTTTTGTAGTTTTTTTGTCTTTTGTTTTATTATACTCTCCTTCTCCCACACCTAGTGGTTATTGATTGTATTTTTTTTTTGTTTTAGTGCACGTGATTTATTCCTGCGCAATAATAATAATAATAATAATAATAATAATAATAATAATAATAATATTCTTTATTTCAAATGCTATACCACATACAAGTCCACTTATTCTATACACCACCATAAGGAAGTGCAAACAAGAAAAAGAGATAAAGATAAATAAAAAAAAGGGAGAGAAAAAGAAAATAAAAATAAAAATAAAAAAATAAAAAGAAGTAGAAAGGAGGACCTATTCCCACAAAACCTTGCAGACTCAATACACAATATATCTCCATATAAAAATTAGTGAAACTCTATTTGACAGACAACAAACCTTAAATAATGCAGAATATATATATATATATATATATATATATAATTAAGAAGAAGAATCAGTTGGCATAAGCAGCCACAGTTGAGAGGTCATCACAAGGTTCAGAAGTGGAAACATTTGAACACCAAGCTTCTTCAGTGATGAACTGCATCCAAGAGTCATCTTTATCATCTTCATCAATGCATGGTGATGATCCATTAACAGCAGTGTCTGGAGACACAGTTTCAAGCTGATCATAGTACTGATCATGAGTGCTACTACTTGTTAGTCCTTGTGAACTCTCTATCATGCTTAGACTGCATTGCCCTTGATCTTCTATTTCAGCACATACCACATTTTTCTTGAACACTCTACACAGTGCATATGAGTCCTGCCAAACATTAATTTTATTAATCCATATTAACATTTTCCTTTTTCTTCTCTTCATTTTCTTATATATATATATATATATATATTCATGTGTCTGTGTGTGTAGAAATATATTAAGAGAGATAGATAAACCATATATGCTCATTATAAAGTAAAATGTTTCAGTTTATGAAGGGCAAGAGGAAAACAGAAAGTAATATAAACTTAAAAGTATATATTTAGCTTTGAAACCTTGATAACAATGAAGATGTATGTATATATATATATATGGTATGATATGATGTATATCTTATATGAGGTTGAAAGGATGAAAGAAGGGGTGGTGAGAATCTTTGCAGTGTGGGGGTAGTTTGTGAATAAAGTGAAAAGCAACCGACACACTTATCTTTGCTTTTTAATTTAATTATATCCCACACCATCATCTTAATTAATAAATAATCCTTCATTAAATATATAAATATATATCTTATATTTATTCATCATGTATATATATATATAATGTAAAGTGTGTTTCAGTTATCCATGCAGCTAACTAGCATATGATTGATCAATGACCAACAAGATGAACTTGATCATAATAATTAATGCATGCTAGATTTGTCTTACTTGATTACTCAAAATCTTGTGATGTACTTGGGCAAGGGATCTAGACATATATACATCAAGAAAGGAATATATAATGTGTTTCTAAATGGATAGAAAAAGCATTAAAGCAAAGAAAGAAAGCCCTAGCTTTCCATGCACTCCATGCATAAACCCACGTAGAATCTCTTCTTTTCCCTCTTCTCCCTTCTTACCTTCATATATATAATTATGCACACACACACACACACACATATATATATATATATGCATATATGTAAATACATTACTATTTATTACTGTTATTATCTCTTCATACGTTCCATTCTCTTTAAATCTAATATAAAAATCAGTTAGGGTTTAATTCACTCACAACAAAGAAAAAGAGAAATCTAGCTAGGCTTTTTATCTGATTTTCATCATTGCTATTTATTAATCACAATGAAAACTTAAGTTGATACAAAGATTAGTTAGGGTTAATTTTACTCACAACTAATCATGCATTTGCCAATCATAATGTTGGAAATAATAATTAGGGTTTCACAATGTATACAACACAAAGCATGTATGTAGAGAAGAAGAAGAAGTTGCATGATTGTGATCAGGATGATATATATATATATATATATAGTACCTGAATTCCCATTGTATCTTCGCATTCCTTATCGTCGAGCCTATACTCATGCATCACCCAATCGGTTCGAATGCCTTGCGGAGCTCGACCTCGATAATAAACCAATGTCTTCTTCATCCCAATTGCTCTATTTTGGCAACTCACTCTCCTATCTTTCCCTGTTGATTTCCAGTATCCAGCTCTTGTTGCTCTATTAGTCCTAAATCCATTTGGGTATTTCCGATCTCTTGGACCGAAGAAATACCACTCTGGATCTCTACTAGGCAAGAATGACTTCTCTACAACACATGATCAAATATTTTTATATTAAGATTAAATGCAAAGAATCTCACATTGAATACTAATCACATGCATAAATTTATGTATGTGTCATGTACCTGAAAGCTCCCATGGCTCACACTTGTAAAGATCGACTTCGGGTATGATATCGAGCTCGATCTTAAGGCCATGGATCTTCCTCTTGAGGTAATAGTTTACGAGTTCTTCATCGGTAGGGTGAAATCGAAAGCCCGGCGGAAGGCCCACCGGAGCCATTGGATCTTCTTCCCCAACCAATCCTCTTTCTTTTCTTCCTCAAAGATCAAAGAAAACTCAAAGACACAACCTCTCTTCTTCTTCTTCTTCTTCTTCTTCTTGTTCTTCTTCTCTTTTCATCACCATCATCATTTATATAAAAAGGATTCAAAGACCCACCCTTTTGAGTTGTTTTCACCTTTTCTTTTATAGATTCTAGACAAGCTTAAAGCTTTTTATCAGCCACCCTCTTAACCCATTTCTAAGTACTCTATACTCTTCCTTATATATATATATATATATACTACAAACAATTAATACATGTATCCTTTAAGCTTTAGTTTAATTAATTTCTTGAATAAAGAAATATATAACACAATGAACCTTATTTTTTTTGCACTAAAATATAGGTGTGTTTGAGCTTTATATATTCTCAAGAAGCAGATGTGTACATGTGTTTGCCTATATCTATGTATGAGGGATGAGGGATGAAGGATGATCTCAAATTAAATTTACTAAGTGTTAGTGGAGGGGCCAGTGGGTGGTGTGTGGCCTTCCAAGTCTTGAGGATGAAGAGTGGCTTTCTTTTGCTCTATAGCTCTCTTTTTCTTTTCTTTTCTTTTTGTCCATTTCTCTTGGTACCTTTTCATGTGATGATCATTGCATGAATGGAAGGTTTACCTTCCTTTTATCTTCCTCGCCCTAATAATAATAATAATAATAATTTTATTATTATTATTATTATATTATTATTATTATTATTATGTTCATGTATAATGAAATTAAAAATGTTGGTTGTATATATGACTAGACAAAAAATGATTGGGAAAAAGTAAAATATCAATAAAAGTAATTACTGATTAGTAGATAATTTTTCATCAAATGATAATGTTAATTATAAACACAATATAAAAAAATAAAAATGAACTTCATATATATATATACAATGAAACTAAAATAATAATGATTAGATATAACTTTATAAAATAATGATAAAAAATAGAGAAATTTCAAAACAAAAATGATTACTCATTAATTTAATAAAAATAATAAAAATTTTGTCCAATGATAATATTATATATATATATATATATATGTATATGTATGTATGTACACATTGAAAACTTTTTATTGTCACAAAGACCAATGAAGATGGAAAGTTAATAAGGAGATCGCACAATGTTGAGTCTCCTCTTCATTTTTCTCTCTTTATTTCTTTGCTCCTTTTTTTTTAATTGTTTTAATGATTAAATGCTCTATAATATTTGGTCATATATGTTGTTGTACTAAGATGATCATGCAAGATCTAAAGTTTGGTGCTTTCTTTTTTATGTCTTATTTTGTCATTACAAATTTCATTTATTTCTTTGTCATGAATGACATATTTTTCATAATAATAACGAGTAGAAAATCTTGCTTTACTTTTGCAAAAATTATATTTTCTTTACTCTTTCAAAAGTTAAATCTAATGAAAAAAGAAAAAGTAAAAAAAAAGGAAAAATCATTGTGTTTATTTCATATATGGAATAGATGCCATGGTGATATAGAAACCATTGAAATTGACCAACTGTAAATGGGATTGACTTGGTTTTGACTTATTTTTATGGGTAATTCTTGTAATAAGAATATTTGATTAATGTTTTAAATAAATTAAGATTGTACTTAGATATTTAAGGTTCAACCTTTATGAAGGTGTCAAGGTTTATATTATATGTCCATAGGAAACAAGAATGACCCCACTTCAAAGTAAAGAAGTTAGAAAAGAAAATTCAATTTTAATATGGGGACCATGTGGTTCTCATGTCTCTCTTTACGATTCTAATTTTTATTTTTCATACTTTTATGATATTTTATTATTTAGAAACAATAAAGAATAATATTATATATATTGGTGGCTTGGATCGATGAATACATAATTTTAAGCTTCTTTCTTTCTTTTTTTTTCTATACAGCATTACTGATTTTTTCTGATAAATTAAACAAGCTTAACAAGCACATGTACTATCACTTTATATTTATATATATATATTACTATTTTTTAAAAACTCAAAGAAAATATTTACAAAGAATCTTAATCTATTGGCTAATAATATTAGTGTTATATTAAACTTCAATAATTAAATCAGCGTTAATGTATTAAACAAGTATGCATGATTGTACTTATAACAAAATGCGATAGCAATTTATTTATTTATTTATTTATTTATTTTTATAAAAGAGTGGATAAAACCACTCGATAAAAATAAAAGTAGACAAACAAAACCGCAGTATCACACTGAGAGGGAAAGGACACTGGCTAGCGAGTGGTGCTCAACAACACAAAAACACACTAAGCTAATAGAACAACGGAGAATATCGCGAGATTAAAAGAAGGAGAAAGTGCCTCCTCCCCAGCCCATAGAAAGTGGATTCTCGGTTTCTTTGTCCCGCTCCTCGGCCAAAGTAAACTCAAGATCTGTCGCAGAACAATGCTCCACCTCAGCACGGGGGCGATAACATTGTATCTTAATCTAAAAAATATATATATAAATTTGGCAAATGATATCTAATGTCATATTGAACTTCACTGTTTGATTCAATGCATGGTGATGTAACATAGAACTCAAGCATGAGAAGCTCTTTTAATTTTTTTAAATTAAAAAAACTCCTTAAATAACTACAAGTCTACAATCAAGTCCTAATTTCAAGGTTTTGGGCAATTTAAAAAATTATATTTTAAACATTAAAAATAGAAGGGGAAAAAACAATCTTGATCATAACAATGATAATGAAACAAAGAGAGAAAAACTGAAGCCTGAAAAGGAATGGGTTATCAGTACAAATGTCATCCAACTCTTAAAAAGGATCAATGACAAAACTCAATGCTCATAACTGAAAGCTTATGAATTTTCATTTCAATCTCAAGGTTGCTGCTACAATGCAAGATCATTCTTGTCTTAAGATTTTAAACAAACACTACTGAAAACAAGTGCTCTTCCAAGAAAAAACCAAAACCATGGAAGTAGAACTTTGACAAATTAAATAAATGTGTTCAATTATGTTTTTATAGTGCATTTTACGTATTTGTTTCTCTACTCAAGCTCCATTCCGGCCATTGGGGCGGCATTGTTGCCTTCATATTCTTCATCACTATCTTCATTATCAGCTTCATCGATTTGTTTTCGATAGTCTACCTTAAAATCATAGTCTGTGTCCATATCATTAGTGGAATTCAACTTTTGTGCTTTTCGCCTTTTCTTCTCTGCTCTTCGCTTGCATGGATCGAGAATACCTTCTGCAGTGTATAGTTTGTCGTTTTGTCGGTTAGAGGTATTTTGTTTTGTTTCCTCAAGATCTTTTAGAATCGCTTGCCATGGACTCATCATTCTGAATCACTTCATTTTGCTCCACAGCACCCTGAGACGACAAAAGCGGTCAAACAATTAGGGTGTTCTCGATCAATCTAAATAAGAAAATAAGTAAATTCAAAGTGGGTGAAACAAACCTCATCCTTCATCTGTTCATCAAAATTTGGTGGTGATGATGGAGGAACTTCAACATGATTAAAGTGTTCAACAGATGGAAGGGTTCCAATGAATGAAGATTCAGTCTTGTAAACATCATCAACATTAAATTCTTTCCCAAACTCAGAAACAACTACTGCCTCAGCATTATCTACTTGATTTCGTACCGGAGGCAATGTGTAATATGGAATTTTTCCTACAAATATGAGATAATATTAATCAAACGCCGTGTCACAGAATTGACTACGTATACTGGAAATTAACAAACTAACCCTCATTCCAGTCATGAAGAACAATCCTTGCAGCAGCTTCAACATCCACAATACCACCTTTTTTTAGTTTTCCCCTCAAAGTAGCAACCTTATAAAGGAAGTCATCAACAGAGCTAAAGCTCGGCAACTTGTAAAATGACATCAACCTTTCAGCAGGACAAAGGTCTAATATCTTCTTAACTATAAAAATAAAAAGGCCCTGTCAAGTAAAGGAGGCGTCGATATCATGAAACAGATAAAAGTAACTCTGAACAGACATTTGTCATTTCATTCATCTTGCTAATTATAGAGAGTTGATCATACACCCAGTGATGAAGTACTTCAATACAAATTTAGTAAAGTGTATCAATATGAACAGTATTACTCATGGAAGTTACCTGGGCCAACAAGGTCTTCTAACTTCTCGATTCTCTTACAATTTCGAAGAGCAATTGATGCATCATCATCACTAGACTTGAGCATTACAACTCCAGGGCAGTCCAATAGCTTCACATTCTTATCTAAATGAACTTCTTGCATTGATCGAGTCAACCCAGGAGTAGCCCCAACATTGACCACATGAGACCTTTTCAAGCTGTTAATCAGACTACTCTTACCAACATTTGGCAGCCCAACTATGCCCACAGTAATTGATACTTTGAGCTGCAAAATACAATCAAGCCAGGCTCAGGAACTTTGTAGACAATTAGATTCATACACTAAATGAAGGACATCATAATGCTACAAGAACAAATTGAACAAAAAAGATATCCCTTGCAAATTGATGACTTTGAAGATGAATACCATCTAACAAACATCTCTGAAGACCAATTTCCACACTTAATACAATGGTTAATAAAATATAAAGAATTGACACCATTTTATCTAATTGAAACTGCAGTATATATCACATAAAAGCTCACAAATACAGAACCATATGGCTCACACAATGCAGCCATGAACCCTATCAGAAAAGCATGTAGAATATTTACATCTCTTGTGTTGTCTTTCAATAGTTTTAACATATCGCACTCGAATGAATTTCCTCATTTTTGGAGTATAATGTTTGGGTGATCACACAAAGACATATATGGAGCACCCAAATTTATGCTCTGTATGGAGTAAAAACTTCATTTTGAAATTTTGTTGTGCAGTGGAGTGCCTAATAATTCCACATTGGCTAAGTTTGTGAATATTAATATAAATATATGCCTGAGATGAATCAAGACCAAAACATGTTTTGTTTGCATTTAACATACCCAATACTAATGTCTGTCAAAAAATATCAACTGTGTGTGCATTCAACAAATCATAGTGGTTATAGAATGGTGTAACTTTCTTGTGTTCGATGGATATTGTGAATATTGCAAATACTTTTAATTAATTGTTAATATTGCTCTTGCAACATTGCCGATGCAGATACAGGTGTTCCCATATTCTGTTTTCTACATATTCTTTGAACAATATCTGCATATCTGGAAGACAGCAGTCATCAACATTGCTATTGGTCTTGGTTAGTATCTCTGTTAATCATCTTAAGTTTTAGAATAGCCAGTACTACATCCTGACTTATTTTGCAACTATAGAATTAATGCTTTGGATTTACTTGTTTGTTTTCCCCATTTCTTCTAATGTTCTTGTTCCTATGTTTCTATATCCAGCATTTGCGATGACTAGCTTGCTTCCAAACATTACACTTTTTTTTTGTTTAGGACGCCTTAGTGGCATTTTAGTTATCAGCTAAGTTAATTTAAGAAATCAAGTTGTACATGTTACATTGATTTTACATGTTTTTGCTGTGTTTATCTCGGTTTAGTTAATCTTATCCTAGTTATAGGTGATTACGTATGAACTGATCCAGTTTGTTTGATACTTTGGCTAAATATTTGTCTTATCTAGGTTTTATGCATATATATATATATATATCATGTAAGTCTCTAGAATTTGGGGATGGAAGAAGATTTCATTTTTCATACAACTAGTTTATAATGTGTGGTAGGTAAATCCAGCCATGAAGTGAGAAGGAAATCTTGGTTCTCTAGTTCTCTTTGAGAACAGGAGGGACTTTTTTGTGTCATTTCTTAGTCCTCTCACAACAAAATGGCACTAGAAGGCAGATAAATGAAAAATATTGCTGGTAAACAATAGACAAAGTTTCAATTACCCAAAAAGAAATAAAAATACTGCTGTATGATCCAAGGCTTAACTTGATGTCAAACTTAAGTGTCACTTTGCTTCATAAGGAGGTTATTTTCTTTTAATCAAAACCAAAAGCACAGTGCTGAAGTGCTTAAATGATGACTAAATTGTAGCCTTTTAATAGCAAGCCATTAACTTTAAAGCTTGAAATAGATTTGTATATTTGATAATTTTTCCTATCTTTAATGTTGTCCCTATATAATCATACTAGTCTAAGAGATTAAGATTTTAGAATGTATAGGTGTTTGGCAAATTGGTTGCTAATTTTAATGCTGCTCACAATGATGTTCTTCCCGTGTAAGATCCTCAATTTGTATCAGTTCACTAGCTCACACATGAAATAGAATAAAGCCCACAATTTCGATTTTGGCATAGGTACTATACATAATTGATCTTATAGAGGATGACTAGTGTTAGGGTCAACATGAATTTGACCATAATTGGGTGCCTATCAGCTTTTTCAATCTTTGAAAACTGGTACCTTCACATTTAATGTCACTTTGCAGCAATATATGTTCATGGTAAACAATGCAAAAGCATGGATTGCATGATCATAGAGATTATTGGTCATGTGAAGAAATAATATAAGCTTGTTAATATGTCATTGTAACATTATTACAAGAGTTTTGATAAAGTAGTTCATGTTTACCTCATGGCTTCGAGAATAATTCTTCAACAATTTTATCAGAGTTTCAGCTCCAAGACAATCACTTGTTTGAAGCATATCACTCTTTTTGGATGCTTTGGAGGTAGATTTCCACCCTAAATGTGATCTCTGCTCTTGAGTGCTACACTTAAAAGCAACTGTTGGTAACTCTTCTCGGAAATAGTTGAGCCATTTTTCTAATGCCTCCCGAGGAACAAGATCTATGACAAAGAAAAGAAATGTTTGATCATAATGGCAATACACACATCTTTAATTGACTGAATCAAAAGCAACATTTTTAAGCAAAGGACCAAAGAGGTGTATTTCTTTGGAAAGAAAGCCATTTTACACTTTCCAGTAGAAGTTGATGTTTTTGAAAGTTAGTAGGTTACAGTAAATGCAAGCCTCATAATTATTCTTGAAGTTTTTTGGCAAATGTCAGCTTGAAAACATGAAGCAAAGCTAATAAAACAGGACATACCTATCTTATTCAAAAGCAGAATAAGCCGCTTATTTGGATCAGACTTTAAGATCATCTTTTCCATATCAACACACCGTGTACCAAAGGGATCTCTTGCATCAAGAACCTCCAAAATTACATCTGATGCTTCAACAACTTTGACCAACTCCTTGTAGAAAGCTCTTTCAGAATGGTCTGAGAAATTCAAGACATTGTTCAAAGTACTGGTTATATTAAATTTAAGCGATATGATTAACAACGACTACAAAGAGAGAAGAATATTGATAACTTCCAATTCAAACTAATTAGAAAACAAAATTAACTAATACCATGACTTTTATGTGCAGCCAAGGTTTCCTCAACAGCACTTCTATTTGAGAACTCATCATCCTTGGCAGAAGCACTGGCAGCCAAGTTTCCAAGATCATCATTGTCAAGTAACCCCAATTTTCTCTTCTGAGCCTGTGGAACAAGGACTGTCAATCGGCAATGGCATATTTAATCATTGAACTGAATAAAAATAATTCATCATCTATTATGCTTAACATTATTCAGGTCATACTTACATTGTAATTCTATGTAATTCTAAGTAAAAAAAAAAAAAGTACTCATTCACAACAAACTTAGAAGATGAGTAAGAAAAAGGCACCCTTTCTTTCCTAGCAGCTTTCTTCTGTTCCAACTCTTCTAAAGCACGAGCTCTTCGAGCCTCGAGTGCCTTGAGCTCCTGTTCCTTGAAAGGCCAGTCATTTGGGATGCCAGGATCCTTCTCAACCTTGCGCTTCCGGTTCAACCCAAGTTTCTTTGCTTCCTTTGCCTTCTTCCTGTGGTGTTCCTTTACCTTCCTTATTACCTTATACTTCTTTTTCAGTGACACCCTCTTACTCTTACTCTCTAAATTGGCAAATTAAAAATTAAGCACAATCTAATCAACCAAAAAACAAAATAAAAGGCATTAGAATTTATAAATTTTACTCTTGCTCTTCTTCACCATTATTTGATCTTCAAGGGCTAAACCTACAACAAAGAAACCCTTCAACTATTCAGAAATCGACATCTAAACAAAGCAAACATTCAGATCAAAAAGATAACTTTATAAAAGAATCAGCCATATTCTTTCACTAAAACAAACCAGAATCCGTCAAAATCCCATTTTTTTTCTTCCAGATGTGATGAATTTCATCAGAAAAACCAAACCGCATGAATTTCGCGGAGACAAAAAAGGTAGAATGGCAATGCTCACCTCGTTTACCCAATCGGTCTTCGAGTGAAACCTCCAACGCGGGCAGGAGAGGTGATGGAGAGGAAGAGTGGCGATAGAGATAAAGGGATTAGGGTTAATTTAGGTGTCAATCCTTTGCCCCCTGTTTGGTTCAGGGGGAGGAGGGAGGGAGGAGTATGGAGGGTTTGAGAAAAATATCGTGGTTTGGCTCATTTTATGAGTGTGGAGAAAGTAGTTTATTTCGCTTTGAAAAAAAGAGTGGAGGAGGAGAAAGAGTGTAATGTGATTCGACTATTTTCGCCTCGCATAACAAAAATAGGTAATAATATATATAATAATCAATCGTAGAATAATAATAATAACACAATATATAATATATGATAAACATTATAAAACACACACAATAATTAGCGAAAAATATTTATTTGATTATGAGGAAAGTCATAACATCTCGATTATAATTGATAAATATTGGTTAAAATGTCAACACCCAACGATCATCAAACATACCCTCTATTTTTATCATATTTATTCATAAAGTCTTAAAAATCATGAAAACATACTTTGAAAGATACACTATCATATTTAACAAAAAATTACGCTCACGATAAACATATTCACAATCCCAAACAAACAATCACTTTCAGTGATACATGATAGAATTCTACATATAAAGTGAAGGGCATTAATGATATTTTTGAATTATTTAAAAAAATAAAAAACAATAAACATCCACTCCCCAAAAAGACCCCATCTGGGGAGTGGATTATGAGGTGAGAAGGGGTGAGGCACCCCTCCTCACCCCTCTCACCCCCTTCACTCCCTCAACCAAACAACACCCACACCCCCAACACCCCTCACCCTCCTCCCTCCCTCAACCAAACAAAGCCTTGGGGTTTCCTTGAAAAAAAACTTATTAATGCTTGAAGTCTATTTATTTATTTATTTATTTTGTAGTAAAATGCTTGGAGTCTTTTACTACATCTTCTACAATATCTTTTTTTTTTCTTCTTTAAAAAATTATTTTTCATTTTTATGTTCTATTTCTTTTTAAATAAATAAAATATCAAAATAACAACAAAAACAATAACTCATCTGATTCTAAAACTAAAGAATATCCTGATTCCAACTTATTAAAAACTAACACTTGTCTCTATTTCACAATAAAAAAATTATGAGACATGTGTCAGAATATGATAAACTGGAATCAATGTATTATCTGATTCCAAAAAATCAATGTATTATCTGATTCCAGAACTAGAGGAGATGATCCGCAAAAATAAAACGAAACACGTACAACATAAACCAAAAATAAAAAAATAATTAACAAAAAGTAATCAAATTAATATGTAGTAAGTCAAAGATCAAAGATCAAAGATGGTAGAGTTTTGAAGGTTGTTGAAGTTGAGAAGTAACATTAAAAAATTTAAGCACATGCAACCACTGTTCTCTTCTCTTCAGCCGATGAACGGCCACCGTCGCCGGAATAAGCTCATGCGAACACTTCCCATTGCTTCCCTGGATAATCATACATCCCCGGCTTCTCACTATACCTATTCATCCCCTTCCCACCCACCTTCAACCACTTTCCGACCAACTTATCCTCCGGCCCAACAACCTCGCCGGCGGGGATCTCCGACACTGATATCCACTCCACTAAATCCCAAGATAGAACATAGCCCATTCCGGACATGTAGTCTTTGAATGGATCTTTGCTGGCGCAGGGGATGACAAAGCCGTAGTAAAGATCACGGCGGGGGAGAGGGAGGAGAGAGGCGGCGAGGTTAGGGAGTTGGAAGAAGACGTCGTCGTCGGCTTTCATGATGTAGTCGTAAGGGTGGGGGAGGATGTGGGGGAGAGAGGAGAAAAAGGTGTAGGTTTTGCCGGAGTTCATGTTCTCGGTGCAGTTGTTGAGGATGATGATGTCGTTGTGGCGGAGGAGTTTCGAGAGGGATGAGAAGGTGTTGGTCGGGTTTGGAAAGGTTACAGAAGATGAAGTTGAGGTGAATGGTGGAAGAAGGGGAGGAGAATGGGGTGGGGTAGAGGAGGCGGAGGAAGTGGCGGTGAGAGTAGTGGTCTGGGAGAGTGAAGATGGAGATGAGAAGGGAGAAGTGGTCTTGGGTTTGGAGAAGAGTAGTAGTGTTGGTGCTGGTTGTTGTTGTTGTTGTTGTTGTTGTTGAAGGGTGGTGGAGAGAGGTGAGGATGAAGAGAGGGAAGGAGGAGGATGATGGAGGGGAGAGTGAAGAAGAGGAAGAGATGGAGGAGTTTCATCATGTTTTGGTTTGGGGGGTGATGAATGATGAATGAGATTTGTGTTTGGGTTTTATATGTGATGTGTTTTTGAATATATATATATATATATATATATATATATATTTGTGGAATTATTGGAATGCTTTGTTTGGTTTGGGAGGTGGTGAGAGAAATGGGGTTGGATAAGGGGGTGATTCTTGTGAGTTTGGTTTTGGGAAGTTATGTTATGTGTGTTGTGATTAGTGTGTGTATTTGATTGTGTTTGTTAAAAGATGTCTGAATTGTAGTGATACAAGAGATGATTTTCATGTGAATATAAGGGACAAGTGGTGTGATTGTTGTTGATACATGTATATATATATATATATATACAGAAATAAAAGTAAGATCTTTTCGGTTACTTGATGACACTAGAGAAAGTGATGGATGTGTGTGTGTTATTTTTTTCAATGGGGGAATGGACATGCTGGGGGATGATTCTCATGGGTTTCTTATTTTATGCGTTGACATGTAACTGATTTAAAACACAGCAAACTTTTTATATTCACAAATCACGTTCAGGTTGTGATTTGGAAAACCCAAGTGGCTTGGGAGAATTTCTGGAATGAAAAAATCATAGATATCGACTTTCTTAAAAATTAAAATAAAAATTCTAATCAAATGAATCTTTATTTTAAGAAAAAATTTAAAATTAATGCTAATTAGCTCGCACCTTACCCTTTTTTTTGACCCTTCTTTACGCTTTATGACTGAAATATTTAGAGGCCATTTCAAGTCTAATCTAAGTTTAAATCTTTAATGTTTCTAATACTCTAATTTCTAGTATTATCCTCCTCCCTTTGTGTAACTTTTTAAAACTGCATTTCTATTCCTGAATTAAAGTCATGATTTATCTAATTAAAATTAATAATACTAAAAACCAACTTCGGATCACCTTGACACAACATTTCAGCTTGGAACAAATCTATAAGCAAAAAAATTATTTTTTTAATTCTTTATATAACATGTGAATAATGTTTTAAGAAATCTTTTTATAAATATATTAGACAAAATACAATTAGCTTCACAATAGCAAACAAAAACACTAAATAAATAAACAAACTAAACTAAAAAAATACTAAGTAATTATTAAATAAATAAATAAACAACACAAAAGAACTCATATGATCAACCAAAGAGAATTAACAAGAATCAAAACAAACCTCAAATTCAAGAGAACAATCCACAATGTGATCCACCGATTTCATTCAAATTCAAGCACAATTTACAAGAACAAAGACGACAACCAAACCCTAGAAACAAGCAAACCCTAATCCCAACAAACACTCAGCCGCCAAAACCATAGAGAGTCCTTCCCTGACGCTTGAGAGCATAAACAACATCCATCGCCGTCACCGTCTTCCTCCGAGCATGCTCCGTGTAAGTCACAGCATCACGGATCACATTCTCTAGAAAGATCTTGAGAACACCCCTTGTTTCCTCATAGATCAATCCACTGATACGCTTCACTCCACCTCGGCGAGCCAGACGACGGATCGCCGGCTTGGTGATGCCCTGGATGTTGTCACGCAGGACCTTGCGATGGCGCTTCGCTCCGCCCTTGCCGAGACCCTTGCCGCCCTTGCCACGCCCGGACATCGTCGATCGAAAGCGAGAAACTCGAAGCTGAAAGCCCTTCGAAGATGGAGAGAAGTTGGTGAGAGTTGGGGTTTTATATAGTGAGGGAATTAGAGGTTGGTTCTCGCGCTGATGACTGAGCTGTGGATCGGGAGGAGAGTGTTTTGGACCGTTAGATGGAAAATAGACGGTGTAGATGGGCTTTATTGGGAGATCTGGATCAGTGACCTGGCGAGTGAATTGGGGTTTTGTGTTTCTTTTTTGGGAAGGTGAAGTTGGGCGGGTGTTTTTGGCGGTAGGATTTGAGATGGACGGTTGCGATGGAGTTTTGCTTTGGAGTGAGGATCAGTGACGTGGCACTTTTTTGTTTTAATTGTTTTTATGAAAAAAATAATTGTATGTAAAATTAAAAATTGAATTTTTTTTAATTTCTTTGGAAATATTTTTTCATTAAATTTTTTTTTGTATCTCTTTATAAGCAAAGAAATTGAAAGTAATTTTAAAAAATATGGTAATTTTTTTTATTAAAATTTAAAAACTCACTAATTTTGTTTAATCTTAAGAGATTTGATCATTTCAAATGTTTTTTTTTTATATTGGGATGGAGAAAATATTTATTTAATAAAAGCTCAAATATATCTGCATGCCAAGATTTATTTATTATATTATATTTGTTAATTTTTGTGCCGCATGTTTAACATCATGGATATACCATTGTATTTGAATAATTTTTTTTTAATGAAACATGGACTAAACATAACTCTCTCAAGTCTCAATCATTATTGTGTAAATTTAAAAATTTTCATTTTAACTACACCTTTGAGGATAACATTAAAGTTATAATTAGTCAATAAACTTATAAAAATAATTAATTAATAAAATTTTTGAAAACGTTGTAGTTTACAATTTTACAAAATAGAGACCGATTTTTTTAAAAATATTTTTTAAAACTATGCGGAAGCAAAGTTAATAAATTTTAATCGCGTTAACTCACATAATCGTGTTAATTTACATAAGCAAAATAATTAATTTATTTTTGATTATTTTAAAAACATCACACTATAAAAACATGATATAATAAGAGATGGTTTTTTAAAAAATGATAATTTTACCATTATAAATTAAGCTTCATATAATGTTTTTCTTTTTTATGAGCTAGTTTAAAAATAAAAAAACAAAGCTATGTCTCTATTTTTGCAAAATTTGAAAATCACAAGGTTTATTTTTTTAATTTTTCCCTAAAATTTTCAAAAATTGACATCAAGATCCCGACGCGAATCTTGGCGTCAAACTCGCCTCAATCTCACCGTCCATTAACTATAAGAGTCCACGGCGAGTTACCAACCGAGTTGCTTCCTTCTCGACTCAGAGCGATCCGTGAAGAAGAAGAAGACGAAGACTCTTGAACTCCTCCGGGGCTCGTCTATCGGAACAAGCCAAGCCATCCATGGCGGCCATGGAGCTCTGCTCCGAAGAAGCACTGCGATACATCTGGGGTGGTGCTATCCCTCTCCAGATCCATCTCCATGAATCCGAGGTCACTACTCTCCCACCTCCTCCTCCGGCACTGGTAACCCTAACCCTCTTCTTTTCATTCTTCAATTCCAATCTCTGATGAGGTTTTTTTTAATGGATTTTTCTTTTAATCATCTTGGATCTTCATTTTCGGTAATGGAGTTTTGATTTCAAGGTTTGATTATGGTTTGTGTTTGTTCTCAGATTCTGGGTCCTCGCATTGGTTACTTGCCTTTGTTGGTATCTCTTTTGAAACCCTATTTTAGTAGTACGCTTCCTCCGGGCGTTGACACTGTTTGGTTCGATTACAAAGGCTTGCCTTTGAAGTGGTTCGTTATTCTTATCATCTCTTCCGGCTCTGGGATTTCTTCATATTAAGGTTTGAAATTTTTGCTTTTCATGAATGAATGTTAGGTATATACCTACAGGAGTTCTCTATGATCTCTTATGTGCAGAACCAGAGAGGCCATGGAATTTAACGGTAATTTTCGATGAAAATGTTAAATTTTGAATCTTGTTTCAGGGTTTGATGTAGCTTTAATGAGTTTTTTACTAATTCCTTATGGTTAGTATATAATGGCTGTATGATTTGGTTTGCAGGTCCATTTTAGAGGACACCCTGGAGAAACTTTGATCCCATGTGAGAGTGAAGACAATGTAAAATGGAGCTTTATTAATGCCCTGAAAGAGGTTCGGCTTCTAACAACTTCTCTTTTAATCTGATATTTGGATACCTTTATTTTCTTGTATACTCAGAGCCTCTTTTTTCCTAAATTGAGCAATATTTATACATTCAGAAACTGTGTATATTCCTTGCTGGACATTCAGTTTTATGGATGGTTAACCTTCATCATTACAGATTGTAAAGCTCAAAATTATTTATTTATGCCCTGTTAAGATATCATACGCATTTTATCGCTAAGTTCTACATTTCATTCATCAGTGATGTATGAAAGATAATTTCTTACATGATGCTCATTATAAAGAGTTTGCAGGAGAAATCTCTCTACTGCATTACGTTTGATTTCTGAAAGTTAAATTTATCTACATATCGCATTCATTATACTTGAAAGAGGATTACTATTGAGGATATAATTCATTAGATGGCATAGGTAACCCAAAGGGGTAGGGAAATTGATCAGGAGTGCTCACAAAAATAGCTTAGATAGGATGCCCACTAACATTGGAAGAAAAGAGAATGGTTGCATCTTGTGAAAACTTCCTACATAACTAACCTTTTTTGTCTGTGACTTGAAATTAAGCAATTCATTATATTCCTACTGACTACTGATGAAACTTTGTATTTAGTTTGATGTCTGAACTATTAATGGCATATTTTAAAACTTTGCAATGAGGACTCAGACAGGATAATGAAATGGTTTTATTCATATTTTCAATAGTTAATAAGTTGTGACATGTATGTTCACAATTTCAATTTTATTGCTAATTGCTCTATATTCAGTTGCCCAGAATCTGCCGTATTTTGGTTTAGTTACGTACCTTTGACTGTGATGTACATTTTCTTTCTCTGATTAGAGAGGTTTGAGATTGTTCTCTTTCACTTTCACTAGTAGTTGAAACTTTAATATATTCAAAATCTTAGTCTGGTAGAAAGTGCCTGTATTTTTTTTATGCATTGGAAATGCAGCTTAGTAGAAATTGTGAATGGAATAGCTTTGTTAACTGTTCTTTGGGTGAAAAACTTATTTTGCCTTTATTTGGCTGGCGGATGTTGATCTCAATAAGATGCTTATATGTTTCTTCAGGCAGCATATGTTATCAATGGGAACTGTAAGAATGTCATGAACTTATCTCAGGCAGATCAGTTTGAGCTGTGGCAATCATTGATGAAAGGTTGGTTGGTTAATTTAAATTCTTCATGTTCCTCAGGTTGATTTGTTATGTGCTGATACTTTAGTTTGACATGAATCTTTGCTTTCTTGGTTCCTTTCCTATTACAAACAATTAACATATATTTCAACTAGGCAACATGGAAGGCCATCAACGAATAGCATCAAGACTTAAGCTTGGTCCCATTGGAGAGGATTGCACGCTCAAAACAGGATCAGGACAACCTCGTCAGGCTCTTGGTGAAGCTGAAACCGCTGGATCTAGCCGGGTTGGTATGTTTTCTCTTAAGGATGATTTCCTATGCTGTTGTTAACAATGTAATACTAGTTAATCTACTGCATCATAATAAGAACACAAATTCTTTAACATGACTGGGAGAAGAGATCTAATAATTAAAAAGGTCCATTTTTTCCTTTTAATTAGAAAAAGAAATGAGTGGGTAAATTTTAGTTGCCTCACATCTTTTTGAAAAAAAAAAAATGATTAACCTTGTCTTGAGTGATTTCTCAACATAATTGCATCTTTGCATCTTCTGATTATTGGCCTCAATTTGTGTTGATATAGTCATCTATCTTGAATAACAAAATTTTGGACTTTATGGTAGATTTGAAACTGTTTTTGCTGTTATAAACCTAATACAAGGTTAACACCGTAGGAAGTTTACATAAATAAATCTTTTTTTTTTTTTGGGTCTCTCTTCATTTTAATTCCTTGACAATCTCTCATTTGGAAAGGACAGTCAAAAAAGGGCAAAGCTGCGGAGACCAGTTAATTAAGGTTGATTTAGGCTGAGAACCTAGTGGATAGTGTACACATAAGATGTTACGCTTTGTCATCTTCTTTTATTCATCAACACATTTTAATCATACATTCATGCCACATTGAAGACCAAAATGTGGTTGCCTTTATATACTTTTCATTATTGGGAGCTCCAGTGTTACCTGAATGACTTATTTTGGCATTAAAATTTTAGATGTTTCATGGAGTTCTAAGCTACTTTTTTTTTGCATTACCCAATCCTTACCAGGCAGAATTCCTGTTCGGTTGTATGTGCGCAATATCAGTCAAGACCTTGATGATTTTGATGAAGCAACTGCAGTTGATAGCTGGGACAGTATCTCCTACATAAATCGGCCAGTTGAAATTCACAAGTATGAAGGTATTGTAGGGCCTTGAAGAGGCCACTCAGCTATAAGAATTTCCACTTTTTCTGGTTTATAAGTGGATCAGTAAAAATTGCTTTAGAAAATATATATATATTTTTTAACCTAAACTTACCTACCATCCCAGTGGATTATCTCACATTGGATCTAGGTTTTATCGATTCATTGACAGCCATAAGTGTTTCATTTGACCACCTCACCACCACAAGGAGGTTTTGATGCTAACAATCTATGTTAATGTGAATTAAACCTGGTTTGTAATAACATCATCAGTCTTGCTGTTGAGGTCCTGGCATTAGTCTTCACCTCTACTATTGTTATGCAGGTCACCTTCTTACATTAAGGACAGCTTTGAAAGCTCTACTGCCTGAGATCTTTGACGACGAAACCATGCCTGACAATCAAATATTCAGTAAAGAAGAGGGATGCCAAGTGACCAATCCAAGCTTTGAGGATTATGAAACACCTAATAGTTTGAGAAACGTAGAGGCGGAAGAAACGTCGATAATTAGTGATTCTGTGGTGCTTTCGAAGAAACCCAAAGTCAAGCTTATTCGAATTCAAGGGATTGAATTAGATCTGAGTATTCCATTCTTCTGGGTGGTCAACAACCTGATGAACCCTGATTACTTCATTCATATCTGTGTATTTACTGAAGCATCACCAAGTCAAGTCCTAGTGAGATGATTGAACATTTTTTTTGTTTTTTTAAGTGGAATTCATATATCATTGTTTATTCTTTTGGGGTCTTATTGTGAGAAAGGAATCAGATAGTTAGGGTACCATCAGTTTAGTTGTGTGGGATCAATTGGGTTGTTCCATGAAGGGAAAGGTTTCTATGCATATAAATAGAATTGCATTTCAGATTTATATTCATATTCAAAATCAGGTTGTATTTTTTTGATTTTCTGTTGCTTGGAAATCAAAAGAAATATTCGGTTGAGTGGTTTATCATTGCAAAGGTGTTGGTGGGAGTGCAGTGATGCATCATGTATGCAGCTGAGGATCTGATTTTTCAAGTTGAATCTTTCTTGAACTCATGAATTTGTTTGGAATTCTTTAATTAAAGAAAAAAAAAAGCAGAAAACAAAACTTCGGAAATACCATTTGTATTAAAATAATAGCAACTTTCCTTTTAAAAAAAAAAAATCAGTAATGCAGTTTTGTCCTATATCCAGATTACTCATAAAATTGCATAAACCCTCAAATACTTAAAATGAATTCTCATTGTTGAAAAAGTACATAAGAATAATTAAAAAAAAAAAAATGCTAGTTTAAAAATTCCATAATCATGCAATGCAATAAACTCTTGATGAGCAAACATTCAAATCAGCCGGATGCAAATATATATGGAGCAACCAAATTTATTATGCTCAATACATGACTGTCACAACAAGATATACAACTTGGCTAAAAATTGCTATAGAATACCCAAAAAAAAACCAAGTTACAGGGAGAATACAACAACAGAGATTATCTTGGTCATGTTCCAGAGTTAATAAGGATAGGCAGCTTTGTTGCTTACGTACAGCAAAGATGCAGGACAAATTGCCTCCAGAGACTTGCTCAGCAACATTTTGCACCTGCATCAGTGGTTCAACTGCCAAGGAAAAAAAAAAGAGGAAAAAGAGATTTGATGTTTTGGATAAAATCAAGTGCTTAGATTAGAAGAGGGCTACAAGCACAGTTCCACTCTTCCACCATATTCTTCTTCACTAACCATCTGAGGGTGCTGTTGATGTTGCACTTCATTCAGAGATGTGCATCTCTTATATGGACTGAAACCTTTAGATGATATTTTGATGCCAGAGTTCAAAGTCCTGAAAGCTGAATTCACACTTGGCTTGAGCTTCGAGGTTGATACCAGCTCTGTCTCCTCCTTTAAATCGATTGCAATTTGCGAGTCGACAACTTCACTGCCTGAACTAGTGTCGGAACCAGACCAAGAACTCTCCTTTTGAGCCTCAATTCTATCCGGAGCTTCTGCCTGGTATTTTGGTGAGTTCTCTTCTGAATTAAAATCCGGAAATGGTAAACCTCCAGAAAAAGGCCACCACAAAGGCAATGGAAGACTGCTCGCATCTGCCGAATGGATAGGATGTATGGGGAGATGAGAACAGAAGAACATTGGATGAGGCATGCCGACGACCCAAGGGTTCCATGCATTGTTATGCAACGCTTGATCAGAGTTTTCAGGATCAATGCCTGTGCTTTGTTGATGGCTTCCATTATCATCTGCAGGTGATGACTTGATAATTTGCACCTTGTTCTCAGCGACCGGTGATAATGGCTTTTGGTGATCTGATATCATGACTGTTTTACCAAAGAGCTTAAGACTTGTTCCTTGAGTTTGCTCTGAGAAGCCTTCTTTGGACAGGAAGGCATCATCGATACCTGAATCCAGTTCCTGGAAAACATATGTTAAGGGGACTGAGTACATTATGAATGAAATCGAGATTTCTTTCAATTGAAATGAGCACACAGAGATGATCTTTAAATATAATACCATGACAGATGTGTCATCCGCAGTCAACTTAGCACATACAGAGCCTATCATTGGAGTTCCTTGCTTTTCAGTCGATAAACTGCATAACCCACTGCCGTTCTCTTGTTCATTGAAGGATCCATCTGGGTCTGATCCAGAAGCAGAGAAAAGTGGAGATGTACACCGAATTGGGGAATTTGGACCAGATGATCCTGAGGCATCTGACCCAATTGCAGATATTACTGATGTTGGTGATCCCTTCTCTTGCTCAGGAAGAGCGGGATTTGCTGAAATAGACCAAGATGGACGCTCAGGACCTTGGATTCCTTTGGTAGATGGAATTCCTAATTTACGAGGATAAGGATGCATAGGCTTCCTTTTAGGCCGAGGAGGAGGGATCTCAATGCTATTCACAGTTGTCATATTGCTACTTCCCGACTCACGCACCACCTACACAATTACAATTGAATGAGATCAAGTACAACACCTAGAGATATTCAATAAAAAAAGCCAAAAAAATCTCTCCAATCACCTCCATGAATGATTAAACTTACTCGATAAAGCAAGTAAGAACACCCATGAACTAATATGGTAGAAGATTAATTTTTTGTAGGAAGAACACTGGACCTTAGTGAAGAACTTCTGAGCATGGCTTCGTATTTGAACAGCAGTCTTTGTGCCAATATGTTCTGCAGATAATGACCATGTCAGACTAGAAAAGCAATAAAGATAACAATATTTCTATCTAACAACCAATTCATCTAAACACCTTCTATCCGCCGCCAAGCACGGCCATATAGTTTCAAAGCTTCCAAAAATTTATCGTGCTCCTCTTCAGTCCATTTTTCTCGTTGCTTAGTTATTGTGTAAGGTTTCCTTACCTGTTAAGGGGCAAAAGGTTTTACACTCTAAAGAAACCAAATTAAAGGCATACATGCACATGATTTCAGAGAAGATTGCTTGCTCCCAAACAAATAGTGAAAGATATATATATATATATATATACCTTAGGAACATGTTCATCCACAGATGTAGCCAAATCTTTCAATTGAAGGCCATTGGCGCATGAAACTTGAATATCCACAAGCATCTGATTCTTTGAGACTTCAGTTAAACTCAACATTGAACTTCCACTGTTTCCCTAAATTAAAGAACAAAAAAACAAAAAAATAAAAAAATCACATTTTTGAGCTTTTTTTTATTCTTTATAAGTGCTTATTACAGAGTATGTTTCTACAAATCAAGCAATAAAAAGAACTATTTTAAAAGAAGTAATTCATCACGCACTCAATTGAACAACAATACAGAACAGTTAACTAAGCATCACAAGCCAAAATAAAAAAAATAAAAAATAAATAAATAAGAGCACATGATCAGAGATTTGGTTTTCACCTATTGAAGAGTATAATATTCTCATCTGCGAGACCAGTTCATCGAAAATATAAAAGATTCAAAATCACAAGCGAATAAATAACTCACAAATCAAAAAGCTAAAAACTTTGAAAAATCCAAACTTCACAACAAACTAAATTTGAATCAAAAGACTAAAAAAAGAACACACTTCAGTAGTATTGCTGCTTCTAATTTAACATCTACACCCAAAAACCCACTATACTTTTTCGAGATGCCAAAAACACATCAAATCTCAATAACCAAATCCAAAACATAAAGATAAAAACCTGCCAAATTTTTTCCTCATCTCATTTTAATCCAACAAATAAAACCACAACCAATATTGAAAATACTCATTCCCTCACTTCACTCAGACAACCACTAATAAAAAAAAACCAACCAAATCTCCCAAAACCTACAAAGGCACAAAAAAAAAATTCTGTCAAAAATTTCTCATCAATCTCACTTAATCACACTTGTACACAAACAAAACTAATCCAAAACCAGCCCAATCTCTCAAAACCTAAAAACAAAAATCCTCCAAGAATTTCTCATCAATCTCACTAAATCACACTTCAATTCAACCAAAAACACACCACTAATTCAAAAATTCCCATTCTCTCACTTTAAACAAATACCCACTCATCAAAAACAGACCCAATCTCCCAAAACATACAAATTTTTTTATACTCCTCATCAATCTAACTAAGCCTCACTCTAATCCAATAAAAAAATCACTCACCAATTCCCAAAAACACTCAGCAATTCAAAGACTCTCATTCCCTCACTCCACACAAACAACCACTCATAAAAAAACCAAAATCTCCAATCTCCCAAAACCCAAAAAAACCCCCAAATAAAAACAATAAAAAAACAAAAACAAGCAGAAAGAAAAAACATATACCTTCATATCCACAGCTCCGCAATCCGCAAAAACCAAAACTCGACTTCTAAAATCCAAACACAAACAAGTTCCCCAATCCCATCACTCTCATCTCAAAAACCCCCCAAAACATCCAAAAACTCCTCCAACTCAGGTGTCCATCTATCACCAAGAAAGAAGAAAAAGAAAAAGACAAAAACAACAAGAGTAGGATCCAATGATTCCAACCCTAGAGAACTAAAATAGAAAACAAACAAGAAGTATGAAGATGGATGAAGAAGATATTGGAGAAGAAGTAGAAGATGAAGAAGAAGAAGAAGGGGGATGCCACGTCAGAGAGAGAGAGAGAGAGAAGAAGGCGGTGGTGTTTGGGTGGTGGGGTGGGGTTTTCTAGTGAAAAAGGAAGAAAGGGTAAGAAATTTGGAGGGGACCACCACTCGCATCTTGTGGCTGTTGTTGCCCGAGTAGTGACACGTGGAGGTCTCCATCGCCCCTCGCGCCCCGCTTTTCAATTCCTACTCTATGTTCCCTCTGAGGAATGCGCGCATTGCTCGCTCGCAGGTTAATAAAACTTCTTCTGAATTGGATTAGCTCCTTTCTTTCTTTTTTTTTTCCTTTTTGCCTTTTCACTCCTTTTCTTTTCTCTATTCCACTCTCAGTCCTCCGCTCCATCAATTTATGTTTTTTTTTTCATTTTTAAAAATTTAATAAAGTGGATAAATCACAAATATATTAAAACTGAATATAAAAAGGAGAGAGACAGATTGACAGCCTCTACAAATAAGAGAGAATCACCTCCTAGACAGACGCAAACCAGAGCAAAGCAAATTTTTATGTATAATTTTAATTAGAAAAAAATAAGTATAATTACTAATAACTTCTTTGTCTATTAGTACCGAATTTTCTATATCATGTTCTTATCAAAGAGCGGGATTCAAACTTTGATTTATGTGAGGATACAAGTGTTTTAATGTATTAACTCATGTTTATGCACATTTTTTTATATGATTAGTTGATATTTTATAAAAAAATGTGTGTAAGTTCTAATATTTATCGGTGATAATTCACATTTATTTTATATTATTTATTTAAAAATTACATTAAAGATAATTTTATATTCCACTATTTTTGTTTACTATTTTAGAAAGGTTTAAAAATTGACACTAAAACCGCCAAGTATTATTTTTTTAAAATCATAAATATTCATATTATTATTATTATTATTATTATTATTATTATGAGTTATATATACTTTTGTTAGGTTTGACAGATATAATCTAAAGATCATTTATAGTCTACTGTTATATATTTTTGGAAAAAAATCATATTGTAGGATTTTTAATGGAAAATTATCCGCTTTACATCTATATCAAATTCATTCCAGCAATGCATAAGCATCTATCTTCATATAAAGAGTCAAAATTAGATATAAAAGACTAAAATTCAGGGTCAAAATAAATAATATCAGATATTTTTAGGTGCAATAGAGACTTTAAACATAACAAAAATTAATCATTTCTGAAAGGATATACAAGCACACAAAAAATTAAAAAAAAAAAACATATATTTTAACACTATGTTGTTAAAGTTTTAGACTACTTTTTTTTTTATTTCCAATTTGGATATTTATCAGGGTGTATTTGAAAAAAAAAGCCAACAAATAAATATCTCAGAAAAATCCAGAGCCGCTAAAATTTAGGCTAAGCTTTTGTGAACAAGAAACATACACTTGATAAATAAATCAACAAAAGTGAGACAAATTAATATCTTCCTCATAATAATGTGACACGTGTCCAAAAACAGTTCGATAATTCAAAAAGGATTCATAATTCCCATTTATTCTAAGGAAAATCCAAAGCCTCTCAATTCTCCGAAAAGTTTTGGCCACCATGAATTTATCCACATATTTTCCTTAATTTTCTTAATTATTTTTAATTATATCTTGGAGATTCGGGTACCCTTCAATTTCCACCCACCTTTGGCCCTTTATTATCTCAAATTATTTAATAATAAAAAAAATTATTACTTTTTTTAATTAAATTGACAACTAACACTTTTATTTAAGAAAAAAATCAAGAACATGCACAAATAAAAAATTAGTACCTCTAGGTGTTTCAGTAAATTGATTTTTCGTTAACTACAAATAGATTTTACGGAGAACTCAAGTGCTAATTATTCCGGAAGTTGTTGGTTGGTTAAATTATTTATATAAAAAATAAAAATAAAAATAAAAAGATATTACCATTTAATGTTTGAAACTAAATTCTAAATGGTTGGATTAATCTTGGCCAAGAGTTTTGGATCAAAAGAGCAGTAACGGTAAAGTGCACTGGCAGAACTTTTCGTCCCGAGCTTTTCGCCACGTCAGCAAAAGCGACGCGTCCCCATTAATTAAAGCGACGGCAAAATAAATTAATTAATAAAATTAAATTAAGTAAATAAACGAAGGGCGTGTTGTGAGCCACAAGATGTGCATCCAGGTTGTTATTAAAAAAATATGAGAAAAAAGCAGAGCCACACGTAGTTCTTTTGTCACGGTGTGACCGCGAGACACCTGTGCGTTTTGAGGGCGTGATTTGATTGGTTGAGAGGAGATGGAGTCTGGGACCTCGTACGAGTGACACGTGGAGGAATATTCGTGGGGGATTGAAGAGTCGGGATGGGGTGATCGTGGCCGTTGGATTGGAGGGGAGATGGAGTGACACGTGGATAATGGATAGGTGATTAAGGAATCGAGAGTGGAAAATCTTTTGTGGCTGTGATTTGATTGAAGTGGGTTGGACTGTTTGTGCTTTTTATGAATGAAAGAGATTTGCTTTGGCTGATGTACTTTGAATTTGGAGGTATTTGTTATTAATTCGAGTTTGATTTCATTTGGTTTTTGAATTATTATTATTATTATTATTATTTTTTGACAAATGCGATAGTGCAAATGTAAAAGAACATGGTTCATTTTACTAATTATCACAAATATTTATATTGTTTGTATTTTATAATACTGTTACTATAAAAAAATTTATAACGTATAAAATAATTTAATTTTTCTTCAATTTCAAATAAAACTATAAGTCTGTTTTGATATTATTTCTGGTAAATTTGTTGATGTGGAGACGTTATGTCAACACAGAGTTAGCACTACATCAACCCGTCAGCGCATTAAGAACTCAGCTGAAGCGATGCCTCAAAATAGGGACATTAAAGTCTCACGTCATGACAGGGAGAGAAATTAAGTGTCTTATAAATTTTTTTTTATCACAATATTATAAAGTGTAATCATTTATAACTATAAAGTAAACGAACCCTACATACACATAGTTGAGATTAAATTATAAAGTTCTCTCCTACAATGAGTATTCTGTAAGCAAAAAATATGTATCACTTACACAGAATAAACCATTATTTACTATATGTTGAATAGCATTTGGACACCAAACTCTTGTATGAGATGAGAGTGAAGCCTAATTTTGGTATATTCAAATTTTTTAAATAAGTATATTTTTTTTTCTTAAATAATGGTAAATAAGTAAAGATTTTGTTTGTTAGTGTTCCTTTTATTTTATTCTACTCATTCAAAAAAAAATATGAAAAAAACATTATTAGGTGCTTTTACTTATATTTACTTTTAGTTGGTCATTATATAGTTTTATTTATTGTTTTTAGCTTTAATTAATTTATCAACAAATTAGTGAGAATAATGAGGATGTAGACCCTTGCTATATGAGCCGAGTCTTTCATCTCATGAAATAGTTTGATTGGGCCTTAGCCCAATCACAATAAGGTCCTTAATCCTTGTACGGGGACCCAAAATGCTACAATTATCCGGGATGTGATGTTGTAATATTTATTTTTTAATAATGTTTATTTACTCATTAGTAATTTGATAATGAAATAAATAGATTTTTTAACTTTTTATTTAGACATAATATATATAACTTAAATTATATGATCTTGAGAATGAGGATGAAAGCATGGGCAAAAAAGATATTCCCCGGCCCAATCTCCATTCCTAATGGGAATAATAACTTTGTCCCATTTTTGTTTTTGTTTTCTTAAATTAATTCTAATTTGTCGGGTTCTTATTTGATCCGGTACAAATTAATATCTCTAATTGAATTATAATCAAATAGAATAAGACAATTAAATTATTACATCAAGCAATGTTTATAAAGTAGTCAAATATTGATTTATAATCACCGAAAATATGTTTAATTTTAAGACAAGAAAAAAAAAACATATAGAGTAAGCTGTCATAGAAAACTATAACACCAAACATTCTACAAGAACGAAATAGTTTATTCATAATAACACTTTTCCCAACTCTCATTTAACAGCATGTTCTAAAGCAAAAGCCAATGTAGTTGTTTTTTTTTTCATTTTTATTAAAAACAATATTATTAAATATTTTTCCAATACCGCTTATTGGTAAATAAGATATCACTCTTGTTAAATTAGAGACAAATAGGCAAACATTTCTCTTAATTTTCACATCCAAATTAATTGCTTAGAAGAGAGGAGAGACTTTGCTATGGAAGCCGGAATCTTTGTATTTTTTTTTTCTTTATTCCGAGATAATGAAATAAGATATTGGTTATATTTATATGACGAAACATGAACAAATCACAAAAAAAAATGTACATTGACGTGGAGTTATTATTTTAACATATATATACTTTTATTCTGCGTAAGTTGAGATTCAGATCTGTCTTATCGATAAAAATACAAAAACCTTTAGAAAGAATTCATACCAATAGACTAAATAGTCGTTGGCGGTTATATTTTTTCATAATAAACAAAGTTACAATATAATTAATTCTATACTTAATTATTTTTTTCCATTATTATATTGTGATTTCATAAATTTTGCTTGAAAATTTTGTAGTAAACTATAACACAAAAAAACACCGGTTGAATGCAATAATTTTTATTTGAACCCTCACTCTATTTTAATGCGACGAAAAAAAATGAAATACTAACTATCTTATTGCCATGATGGTATAATGTTTTTATTTTCTAGTTAGAGTTATAGGCTTTATATATATATATATATAGCAATACTTTTACTTTACATAATCACTTATTCTGCAAGATAAAAATGATACCATGCTTCTCCTTTTCTCAACACTTTTTCTGAACGCATTTATATGTGAAACATGTGGTAATTAAATATAGGTGGGAGATAAAAAATTAAAAAAAAAAAGAGTAAAATAAAACTTTTACTTTTCATTTTTATTTTAAAAAGTAGATTATGAAATCTTATCCAACATAAAATATAATGTTTAAATCAAGTTAGGCCGAATCATTACACAAAACATAAGCTCAAACTTAGATGAGTGATATCTAAGGTGGTGAATTAACAGCCATGAGAGCATCCTTTAGTACTTTGGGAGAATATATTCAAGTATTAATAATCAATATTCCATCTCTCAAAGTTTAATGTCACTCTGATAATGCAATGCATCTTCATTACAAGTAGATCTTTTAAATCTCCAATTTAACACCAAATTCTTTTGTGCCAATGATGATGTCAATCTACATGACAATTAATTGATTTATTTATTACTTTGCAAAAGTTAGACCATTTACAACTCTTCTTATTATATAAATATGTCTTTAGTTATAATTATATTATTATTTTTGTTCATGTTCAAATCTGTCTTTTATGAGGATCATCACAATTTCAGATCAACAAATCAAATAAGATGATAATATTGATGTAGATGATATCTACCTGCTTAAAGACTAAAATTAGGAGTCCTTTATAGAGATTAATATCTTTGATTTTTCTTAATAAAATCACCTCTTAGTGGTTGAAGTGTTCTAGGTTTAAAAGGATTTTTTGAAATGAAACTTATTTATGATAGATGCGGCTCCTTTTAAAATTTTATGATTTAAAAAACCAATTTAATAAGTTTCTCTCAAATTGAATTTGTATTGTTTTATTTATATTTGTAAGAACTATAAGACCATAATCTTAAATCTTTAAGTGGAAAACCAATATTATGTCACATATATAAATAAAGTGTTTTAATAATTTTTATTACATCAATTTTATATTAATTTTATACGATCAATGATCTAAGTGCTGGGGAAATTTTCAACAAATACATCATTTTTCACGATAAAAAAGATAGTAATTTTTCTTTTTACCAAATGAGACGTCGAGAGATCAATTTCTTCTCACAATGGTTGAAAGTGAGAGGTTTGTCCATTTTATATATATATATATTAAAAAATCAAATAATATCTTAGGATATATATAGTACTTTCCAATCATGCATTGAGAGGTTGAGAGATAAATATTATTAGGGGAAAAAAAACTTGATATATATTTTAATGTTCACCCACCATGAACCATCTTTAAATGAATTACAATCCTAATTTATTCTTTACAAAACCATGTTAAAAACTTTATTTTTCTAACTCATTGTTTAATATTCTCCTCCTTGGATTTGACTAATTGAATTGATTAGTGTCGCCAACAATGTCATGATCTCATCATGGCAACTTCACTCTTCATATACAATAATACAAAAAAGATATAATGCATTTTTTTTAATGTTTTAAATATTTTAGAAAGGGAAAACAAACGGTTGGCTTTACGTCTAGGATTTTTACCATATTTATTATTTAATAAAATATTTATTTATCTTATAAAATAAGTATAATACCCGAATTAATTTCTCTACTTAAATCTCTTTCTTTTTGACCCCTCTACTCAGAAATGCTCTCAACTAGTCTTTCAACTTTTGACAATGGATCCACTTACATTTGCCGGAGTAGAAAGACTAGTCAGGAACATTTCTGAGTAGAGAGACAAAAAAAAAAGTGAGAAAAAGTAGAGAGACTAATTCGGATATTATACCTATAAAATATATTGAGATGTGAGGTACTGGTCGTCAAAAGTAAGAAGTAATTTTTTTTTCTCGTATTTATAGTTAAGTTATTACTTTTAAAAAACAAGTATTGAATTTAAAATTATTTTATTTTCATTTTGTTAACTCATATTTGATAATTTCAACTTAAAAAGGATAATTTCTTTTACTCACATTCATATTCTCATTATAAACATCCATAAATTTGAAAATAAATTTATTTTTTGATCCCGTCTACGTTAAAAAAAAATTTCTATAGTTTTTCAAAATTAGAGTCGGTGAAAAAAAATGGATGTGACCCAAAAATTGAAACTATTAATAGTATTTTGTTCCAAAATTTTTATCATTTTTTTTATTTTAGTTGAAACAATTACTTGTATTTGAAGTCAGTCATTATTTGTATTTGATCATCAAACACATATAATTATAAGTCCCTAATGATTAGATTTATTGATTTTAATCCTTCTAACTCATATAGACTCATATGGCATCTTTTGATATCATAAGTTACCAAACCAATTTTACAATATTAAAATAAATAAACCTCATTAATTGAAAATTAAAATCAACATATATTTCATCTATGAGTATAGATGTAAAACCACTAATGGCACAACTCAGGGTCACCTTTTGCACTAAACCTTATTTTAACAAGTGGTTTATTTCAAATACCTAAAGCAAGTTGGCACAAAAATTTTCTTCTTTTTAATATAAATAAATAATATAATAATTTTAGTTTATTTTATCTTCTCAACATCTTTATTCTTAAAAATCCACATCCGTCAATTTCTCTAGAAATTGACAAAATTTCTGTCACTTTATGCATAAGCCGAATATAAAATACACAGCAAAGCCAAAATATAAAATAAATTAAAAGTAACTTTTATATATATATAAAATATAATAGTATTAATGCATTCTTGAAAACTAAAATTATTTTCCCAATCATTCTTCAAAATTTTTCATTTTGTCATGCCTCCCGCAAAGAAGTGTCAAGAGACGACGACAAATAGATATAATGACTTAATAATCATATAGGAATTCACTTATTATGTAATTTTAAAGAATAAAAAACGACATTTTTTCATAAAAACTTTTAAATAATTAATAAATCATACTGTTATAGTATATAATATTTTATAACATATGCACAATATTACAATAATATTATCAACCGAGGAATTTAATCCTTGTGTTTTTGCCCATTCATTATTTTTATAATATTTCACCAAATAGTGGTTGTTGGCCAGATAGCTTTTTGATACCGGAATTCTTTTAAGATATTTTTGGTATTTTAATAAATATTAAAAATATTTAAAATATTAAAAATTGAAGGTATTCAAGGAGCATTCAAGTTATTTTACCAAATAAATTCCCAAAATTAAATTTAAAATTAAAATTTATATTTTATTTATTTATTATTACAAAAACCAATTTACACTAATACCCTTCCTCCAATGCTCCACTGCTCGCACCTTATCTCATCTCTGACCATCTCATCATCATCATCACTCCGTGCCACGTGCCACGAAAACACAGCGTTTCTAGTTGCCACGTCGCTAACGGCAGTATATCCGTCAGTATATTCCGTTACATTTAACGGAACAATAGCTTCTCTTCCAAGCCTCCAATATATAAGACCTTTCCCATTCTCACTCACAGCGCGCACAACGCTACCACCTCTCCTTTGTGTGCTCTATCTCGACCCAAAACCTCAGCTCCCCTCCCTCCATTCAGAGCTGATCTCTTGCTCCAATGGCCGCCACCATCGCTGCGACCACCCTCCAGACCGAGGAGAAGCTTTCCAAGCTCCGCTCAGCCGTCGCTGGCCTTAATCAAATCAGGTATTGTGTTGTTTCTTGGATGGATGTGACTGAGCTCTTGGATCTCCGATCTGATCTGATTTCTTGTTGGTTTTGAACTTTTTTGGCAGTGAGAATGAGAAATCTGGATTCATTAACCTCGTCTCTCGTTATTTGAGGTATAGATCGCCATCTGATTGATCTGTTTCACTGGTTTCGTGTTGTGGTTCTTTCGATTTGGGTTGTTGGGATGCTTGTTTTGGGTTTTTTTTAATTGGATTTTGATGTTGAGATGATGATTTTTGTTGTTGTTGTTGTTGTTAAGCGGGGAAGCAGAGCAGATCGAGTGGAGTAAGATCCAGACTCCTACTGATGAAGTGGTGGTGCCTTATGATACCCTTGCGCCGCCTCCTGAAGGTACGCATCTTCTTTTTGGTAGATCTGAATTGATGTTTTCGTTGTTTTGATGAGTTGAATCTGATGATCACTTGGTGAGTGATAGTGATAGTGATAGTGATAGTGATCTTGATCTTAATCTTTTGGTGAAATGTAGATCTCGAAGCAACTAAGAAGCTTCTCAACAAGTTGGTAGTGCTGAAGCTTAATGGAGGCTTGGGAACGACCATGGGTTGCACTGGCCCCAAGTAAATTTGGATTTGATTTTATTAGCCTTTAGTTCAAACTTGATTCGTTTAGGTTAAGTTTCTGGTTTGTTTATTCAAGAGAACATTTCGAGGTTGATTTATAAAGGTGTTTGGGATATGATTGTTTGTATTTTACTGTAAAAAAAAAAAAGTAGAAAATGAACATGATGTCCAGTTAGTGTCATTTTTTGGAACATAACATAGTACAACCACGGTTATGATTTTTCCTGAATAAAATTTATATATCACTGCAGGTCTGTAATTGAAGTTCGAAATGGATTTACATTTCTTGATCTGATTGTTATTCAAATAGAGGTAAGTGAATGTTAGATTTTTTTTTTCTTTTTCTTTTTCTTCTAATCTAACATTTATGGTTTGATTATTTCTAAAAATATAAATTTCTTCATCTGTAGTCACTTAATAAGAAGTATGGGTGCAATGTTCCCCTGCTTTTGATGAACTCCTTCAACACCCATGATGACACATTAAAGGTGAATTTGCTCCTCTATTATATTTATATATGGATATGTTTGATTTTTTTATTATTATTATTACTTTTGGTGTTCTGACCAGCTGAAAATTCTTTTCTGTAGATTGTGGAGAAGTATTCCGACTCAGACATTGAAATTCATACATTTAACCAGGTTTCAAATATATGCACCCTTGAGAGTTCATTGTGACCATCTGCAATGGAGTAGACTTGTATTAGGATTTATTGGATTTTAAAAAAGTAGAAATCGTTATTGACTTCAATGACAATTTTGCAGAGTCAGTATCCACGAATAGTTGCTGAAGATTTTCAGCCATTGCCATGCAAGGGCGAGGTTGGGAAGGATGGCTGGTAAGTTTGTTCTTCTATACTCCATTGCGGTGAAATGTATGTTTGGTTAATGTTCTGATTGTTTGATGTCTGTCTAGTTTGTGTAGGTATTTTTCATTGCAAACTGTAAATCAATAATTCTTTGCCTGATTTACTGTTTTTCTTTTCAATTGATCTTTTTATGGTATTTTTTTTTTATTGGTGGCTTTTACGGATTCTAACTTTCTAAAGTTCTGATTAGTGGCTGCAAGGATGTTTTTACTATTTCATGCCAATAAATAGCCTAATTTGTTTGTTAAGAAATATATTATGCTTTGTTCCTTATGTTCTTGCTATTGTACAAAGGTTTTGTAGTTTTTCAGTGTGATGTGGTGATGTAATTTGAAAGATAGTTGCCAATAAAGCCGCTACATTGCTGACCTGATGTATAAACCTTATCTCCTATTCAATATGCTGTTTGATAGACCAGTTTTAACTGTTTACTAATGTATTTCATCTTCTGACAGTCAGTTACCCTTTTCAATGCTCTGATCTGTCTTGATGATCATAACATAACTTCTGCTCTACAGTAAAAAGAAAAAAGCAAATATTTGAAGATCTATTTGAAATTTGATTCTATCTGTTACACTCAGTTAAATAAGATAGTAGAATACTGCTTCTTAATATTAAATATTTTACTGGTGCCTTTATGTGTAGGTATCCTCCTGGCCATGGTGATGTGTTCCCTTCCTTGATGAATAGTGGGAAGCTCGATGCATTAATATCACAGGTTTGTATCAGTGAGCCAATATCATTGCTTTTCTGATTATTGTTTTACCCTTCATCACAAAAGTTATCTGGTCATATTGCTCATGAAATGTAGAGAGATTTAATGAGTATTTTATGTGTGTGTGCATATATAATTCAAAGAAATTTATCTGGTCATATTATTCATGAAGTGTACATATAATAAGTAGCTTGTGGATATTATACACACACACACACACACACACACATATATATACTTCAAAACAGAGCATTTAGTCTTCATGGTTCCAGTATCTTTGATATTTCCTTCCAAGTCCCTCAAATTTTTTTCCAATTTCATTTCTAAATAACACTTGTATAGTTTTGTGATTAATGTAGTATTTTATTGCTTATCCCCTACTGTGATGATTTTTATCAGGGTAAAGAGTATGTTTTTGTGGCAAACTCGGATAACCTGGGTGCTATTGTTGATATGAGTATCCTGATACTCCTTTGCCATCATTATAATTTTTTTTTAATTCAATATATTTGCAAAATTGTATTTGTTCCTTGACAACTTGAAACAGAGATCCTCAACCATTTGATACACAATCAGAATGAGTACTGTATGGAGGTATGTGACAACTATATTTCTTTGATTAAATGAAATCTGGCAAGCTCATACCCTTATGCATTTTTCTTTTCAGGTGACTCCAAAAACTTTGGCTGATGTGAAAGGAGGTACTCTTATCTCATACGAAGGAAGGGTTCAAGTAAGTTGTAAAATTTTTCTTAGTTTTCTTTTTATTGTAATTGGGATTAATGTGCCAGATAATGCAACTACTTGGCTAATCATTGTTTTTCAACCATTTGCTAGTCTTTAATTTACAAGATGCATTTACTGTTTAATGCTTTAAGTATAACTTGTAGATGTCCCTTTATGTTCAAATGTGGGGATGGTGATGATGGTCTTTTATACCAAATCATGGATTTTGGTACCATTATGGAATTTAAAATTATTGGACAAAAGTCACTGTACAGAAACATTTATTGGTCTGTCTTTTCTCCACTATGTGCAAATGGCCTGATCTTGGTTATTGCTGGTCTCTTAACTAGTTAAAATTCTATTGTATACGTGACCAGGAGGATATCTTGATTAAATAATGTTCTCCATGGAAATGGAAAATTCCAATTTTTACAAATTTTGATGACTTAACCATTCATAAAATAATGTTTTGCTTGTTGATTTAAGTTTTACTGATTCAAGTAAAAAATGTACAGCCGGGGAAATAGAAACAAGAACAAATTAAAAGATGGAAAAACTATACTAGAGAGGAGATTTTTCGACAGTTGCTTGCTGGATTTTGAATGAATTTTCTTGCTTTGTAAATTTTGAGTTCAATTAAAAGCTTTAATTTCTTTTCTCCCTTAATATTATTAACTAGTTATTATGTTCTTTGCCATTTGTTCTAGAATTATGATTCTGTTAATGTCCTTTGAGTTAGACTAATGTTTTGACCTTGTTAACCTGTGCAGCTTTTAGAGATTGCACAAGTTCCTGATGCACATGTAAGCTTTGATCTCTTATTATTTGTCCTAAATTTTATTATGAAAGCACCCCTTTGCTTTTGTTTGATAGATGGTAGTAATCCTATGCAACTCATAGTTAATAATTTTTTCATTTTTTGCCTCAGGTGAATGAGTTTAAATCAATTGAAAAATTCAAGATCTTCAATACGAACAACTTGTATGCTCCATTTCTTGTTTTCTAGTGTCAAATATTATGTAAAGGATCCTAACCATTGTGTTGAAACAGATGGGTGAACTTGAAGGCTATCAAGCGGCTTGTGGAGGCTGATGCACTTAAAATGGAGATCATTCCTAACCCTAAGGTGAGTTCCCATTTTTTCCTTTATAAATGACACTCGCTATTTTTGTTTTATTTTGGCATGCATAGAGTTGACAGTAACAATAAAAGAACTGAAATTTCCAGGAAGTGAATGGTGTGAAAGTTCTTCAACTTGAAACTGCAGCTGGTGCAGCAATACGGGTAAGCATCGTGTGGCAATATTAAAAATTTACAATTTGTTTGCCAAGTACTTATGTTTTAATTGCGCAAAAACCCCTTATTTGTCATTTCTAGTTCTTTGATCATGCTATTGGGATTAATGTTCCCCGCTCTCGCTTCCTCCCTGTGAAAGCAACATCAGACTTGCTGCTAGTCCAGGTTACATTTTAATTCAAAATCTTGGCTTATAAGTTACATTATGACCGGTGATTTTGGCGTATGATTTATTGTATGCTACTTTTGCAGTCGGATCTCTATACTCTCGTTGATGGCTTTGTGATCCGCAACCAAGCTAGATCAAACCCTGCGAACCCCACAATCGAATTAGGTCCTGAATATAAGAAGGTAGAAGATGATGTTCTTTAGAATCAGAGATCAGACTTTTACCCATGTGCACTTAACGCGGGTCATTCTTTTCCATCATGCAGGTTGGTGATTTCCTTCGCCGGTTCAAGTCCATTCCAAGCATTGTGGATCTTGATAGCTTGAAGGTTTCTGGTGATGTATGGTTTGGCGCTGGCATAGTTCTCAAGGTATCTTCCTTTCCCTTACAAAAAAAGAGAGTTGCATCTGATGTTTGTATCATGATAAAATCTCTTATTTTCATGACACGTAAATTAATTTCATTATCTCTTGTACTTAATCAAAGGGCAAGGTGACAATCACCAACAAATCCGGCAAGAAGCTTGAAATTCCCGATGGGATCGTTCTTGAGAACAAGGTAATGAATCAATCTCTTACCTGCATTTCGGCATCATTAATTGAATCCATCTAACCAAAAACAAATGGTTGCTCCAGGACGTCAATGGCCCTGAGGACATCTGAGTATCTTTTCCTGGAGCATTTGTAAGTCGGAGTTTTGCTTGTTTAATGTGATCATCTTGTTGTTTATCAGTTCAGTTCCTTTTGATCATAGCAGCGTTAGCTGCTCTACCATATTTGAGAGCCGTGCATTAGAGTTTTGACACTTATAAAGTAAGTTAGCGAATAAAGGTTTACTTACAATGATTTTTCTGGTGGTTTGTATGGAATGATTAATTTGAGTTTTGTGGTGACTGATTCTTTTATTAAAATTAGAGTCACAAATGGGCAAAGAAACCTGAGATAAGGTGCAGTTTTAAAGAATTTCATGTTCATTATCTTAAGAAGAAAACCACAATCTCTCCATCAGCTTCAATGTTTATAACAATGAGATGAGAGGGAAGTATAGTTTCAGGTCAATACAACAATGTTAAATATGTCAATACTAATAGCTGGATTGGTCTCTTTATTTTTTTTCTCTTTTTTTTTGTCCTTCTATTTAGAAATATTTTCAATTACCATCTACTCTTAAAATAAGCCTATTTAGTTCTTTTATATTTAAAAATGACCCAATTAGTCTCTGTATAAGGGTTAGTTGAGAAGAAACCAAGAGTAGAGGATTTTTAAGAATAAAGAGACTAGTTGGGAGTATTTTTAAGTGGAGGGATCAAAAAGAAAGAGACAAAATAAAAGGACCAATTCAGCTATTATACTTTTGTTTTTCTAATATATTTGTTATTTTTATTTATAAAAAAAATAATCTATTGTTAACCTTAATTTGTCAAAATAACTATTTTGTCATATATATATATGTGCGCGCGCGAGCACGTCTAATTTAATTAAAATTCACTATTGAATTGTGCATGTGATGATTTCGATTTAAATGAGAAATTATGAATAACGCCTGCGTGCCCTCCAAACACGAAGCAAAGAATTGGTCTTAATTTGGCGGGTCTGTTCGTTGATGGGGGTGTTTGGAAATTATAGTTCACTGTTTAATTTAGGAGTTCAAAATTTGACGTTTGGACCATAATTTAAAACAAAAATAGAAAATATAAAAATAAAAAAAAACAAGTCCCACATCAGAACATTAAATAATAGTTATTAAAGACGCCACCAAATCATATGCTCTTTGATTGATGAAAGCCTTCAGATATGAAGAGTTGTTTAGAGTCTTTAGTTCAGACAAGGTAGGACAGGCAAAATAAATATTTTTAATAAATATATTCCATATCCTCTTGTCATGTGCATTTTGATTCATTGATTCAAAAATCAAAGCCTTGTTTCGTTTTATTTAAAAAAAAAAAAAAAGAGAGAAAAAGAGAAAATTAAAAGCTCCTTTTTCTTGTGAAATTCTAGAACCTGCAGGTAATAAAATTCCCGGGATGGAAAAGATTTAGTCCCATCCAACCGTGCATTTTCCTCGGGATCAGATCCATATAAAAAAAATCTAACGGCCCAGAAACTTCTACAATCGCTCGTGAATCCAACGCCACTTCTCCCAAATAAGGTATTATCGTAATTTAACTTAAATTTAATACCTCAAAATTGACGGAAAACCCAGCGACCACAACCGACACTTTCTTTTAATGACAAGGCTAATCGCGTAAAATTGTCAAAGTTAGAAGGCAATTAAAAATTCAATATATTCGATAAAACACGATCCTAGCCGTTCATCTAAGCACGCAAATCCAACCGTTCATCCCATCCTCACCCTCCTATAAATATCAACACAATCCCTCGATTTCCCCCAAAAATTATAAACCGTTTCCTTTTACGAAATACAAGCTCAGAGATTCCCCTGCGTTTTTGGGACAGAAATTAGGGTTAGGGTTTTCTTCAACGGTTAATTGGTGATCGATTTCCGAATTCTAGTTCCGGGACGACGAGGGTTTTGATTTGGGGGAATTTAGGGTTAGGGTTAGGGCTTTTCTTACCGGATTATTGGAGATCAGACTCTGGATTTCTCGTTTATTTGAGAATTTGGGTTGCGATTTTGGGGAGTTTGAGAGTTTGTGTGAGGGTTTCTTGAAGATCGGAAGGATTTCGGTTTCTTTACCTTTGATTTGGTTTCGCAGCAAAGAATCGAGGGTTTGAGTGCCGGAGATGAACGATCCGTCACAGATGATAAGCCGGAGCTATGGGATCTGGCCGCCGGCGGCGGCGATGGAGGATCCGATGGGGTTTCAAAACCCCCGTCCGATGGTGTTCACAGCTGGTGCCGGGTTGATGCCGGGAAGGATGAATTGGAAGGGCAAGAAGGTCGCGGACAAGCGGATGAAGGGTGGGTCAGCGGTGGGGACAGGTCTTGGCCTCGCCGGCGGTGACGGTGGAGGTCCGGCCGGGTATAAGCCTCCGACGCTAAACGAGCTGCAGTCCCAGAACAGGGCCAAAGCACGGAGGTTCTATCCCAAGAAGAAGTTCGGCAGGAGCGCACCGTACGCGCCGAGGAACACGACGTCGTTCATCATCCGAGCGAAGAAGGCCGGTGGGATCACGTCCTTAGTGTCACCATGCCCGGTGACACCGGCGATCCTACCTACGCCGAAGTTCTCGCCTTCACGAGAGGGGTTAGTGGACATGGCGAAGGAGGAGTGGGGAGTTGATGGATATGGATCAATGAAAGGATTGATCAGGCTACGATCGCCGACAAGGGTGAACGGAGAGGAGGAGGAGGTGGAGGAAGGGGAAGGGTCGAGTGAGAGTGATGTGGAGGAGCATTTGGAGGTGGAGAGGAGATTGGATCATGACTTGAGTAGGTTTGAGATGGTGTACCCGAGCACGGGGGAGGAGGCCGGGGCGGCAGCGGCGGCGGCGTATGTGCTGGAGAATAGAGTGGATGATCAGGATACACACATTGCGCAATTGGAAGAGGAGAATTTGACACTAAAGGAAAGGCTTTTCTTGGTAGAAAGGGAGATGGGAGAGGTGAGGAGGAGGTTGAATAGGTTGGAAACTGAGTTTTTGAGGAGAGAGGAGAAGAATGATGATAACCGTAGTGAGGATGGGAAGGAGGAGAAGAAGAATGAGAATATGGAAAGGGATGGAGATGGGGATGAGAATGTGGTGGTGGTGGTGGTTGGGGGAGATGAAGAGGAGGATGTTTGTTCAGAGAAGAGTGTGGGGGATTGTGAGGAGAGTGGGCATGGGACACCAACCAGGGAGTAGTGAGAGAGAGAGCTCACTTTATGAGCAGGTGATCACTTTGGGAATTGTTGATCTTCTTCTTCTACTACTACTACTACTACTTCTACTTTTGTGGAGATGGAGAAATGGTGCTTATCTTGGTACTTGTTCTTGTGTAGAGAGGTAGAGAAGAAGAGATGGTGCTCACTTTGTTTTTCTTGTTGTTTTTCTGTAGAGATTTATCAGTTAGTACTTAGTAGTACTACTTGTGTTTTTTTTTTCTTTTATTTTATTTTGTGGGGTGAGTAAAGTAGGTGGGTTGCAGTGTTTTGTAGGAAGGTTGGGTGGCGGTGGTGGTAATGATGGGGAAGGGGGGGTTGTAAAGGGGAATCATATAAACCTTCTTGTTTTGTTTAGTGTGTGTGTTTGTTTGTTTGTTTTGGATTTTTCTCATGTGTTTGATGGTAGGATGGTTAAGGATTAGGATGGGTTTTAAAGGTTTGAGTAAAATGGTAAAATTTTAAAAAAAATAACATGCAGCCACTTTAAAGGAGTTTATCCCATGATATTGGTTGTGTTTCTTCTTGAATGTTTTGTTTCAGGTGACAATGGAGTTGTAAATTCATGTTTAGTTTGTTATCCCAATCCCAAACTAAAGTTAGTCTATGCTATAAAATGATGATGACATTAGTCTTTTTCCCAATTTGGTTAATATTTGTCAAGTATTTTATTTTTTCATTTTTTATGTTTCGTCTACTGTTTTCGCGATAAAATTCTAGCTTTATTAATTTTTACACAAACACGCACATATATATATATATATATATGTATATTGAAAAGTAAAAAATAAAAAATCCTGATGCCATTCAAAGCACAAAAATAATCACAAGCTGTACACTCAGAAAAAGCGAAGAACACTAGATAAAAGGCAAGATATAAACACTAAAATGCATAATCAGGAGAAATTTGAGAAAGCGGCTCCCACATACTATTATGTCCAAGAAAATACATTCATATTAATAATTTCTTTGGATTTTAAAGCACAGGATATAGATTAATATTTTTAAAACAAAAATAAAACTAAACCTTTCCAATGCCCTTTAAATTTAAAGTTTGAATGAGAAATAACCGGTAAACCAAGGGGCAGACCAGTTAACACTAGCTACATAAACATTGACCCCCCAAAGCAAGCTTCCAAACTGTTCTTATATTGCTCCAACTAAAATTAAAGACCATAAATTATTATTTAGTAGTAATCATAAAATTGAGCCAAATTGCAAAAATAATAATGAAATTGGATAAGAAACAAAAATGAAGCATGAGGGGGTGGGGTGGTAAGAAAAGCAAAAAAACAGCGTCAACCAGACTGCTCTGCCTATACAGATCATAATCACTGCATGTGATACATAAAGCATCTTGTACACGAAATAAACAAAGAAAACATATAGACAAACAAAGAGTCTGCTAACAATCAAAATGAATTCGTAATCGATAATTAAAAGAAGCATTTTACTCCTTGTTCCGAGAAGCACGGTCCTTCTTTGGCCCACCGAGAATACGAGAAATTTGGAGACCTCTGCTGAATGCCTGATTGAAAAGCATGCGAGTTTGGAATTCAGAAACAAATGGGAACCAAGCTAAGAAGGCGATTGGAGTGAAGAGCAGAAGACCCATTATGATTTCATAGCCTCGAGCAAGTGCCTTCACTGAACCCCAGATGCCCGCACGATTAACTAGAGGTCGACAAGCTTGCGCAATCTGAAAACCAAGTCAGGTCGATTGATGAGTCAATGATCATCAGCATATAAACTATGATAACAAAAAAGTTTTTTGATAACTGACGAACCAGAAGAAGTCCCCATCCTGTAGGCATGAATGCGAGGAAACATACAATGATATCTCGCAGTGTCATGTGTGCAATGGCTATTAAAATGATCAGAATGGCAACAAAAGTAATAAAAATGAGGCCCTTGATTAGCCGGAAAACAAGCTGAAAATTGGCACTGAACTTTCGCCTTCCTACTGACACTGTCTGTTAATTGAGGCAAGGAGAGTCATCAACAGTAGCAAATACCAAATTGTATTAAGTAAAGATCCAAGAGATTTATCTTCCAATATGGAAAACAGCAGGAACCTAGGCTAAAAATAATACAATCCTCACCGATGCAAAAACCAACTCACAGCCAATCCACATAATGCAAGCACACAAATGCAGTAGCACAAATAAAATTTAAGTGCAGAAATATATATTCACATATAGCACATTAGACTGGGTTTTTTTCCCTAGAAACATAATTCAATGGTTTACGATATCCAATTTTTTGTTACATACAGATGCATTTAGAAGAAAACCAGAGAAAAATGGATTGAGGTATATTCTGTGATTTAGAAGCTTTAAGGATTCCAATTTACCTTCATGACAAGTAGTATTGCAAAAATGACAAGCCATGATACACCATAAACCTGAAAACATAGGCAATCGAGTAAATAAGAACATATCCTCTTAAACACGAACAAACAAGCATGATGACGAAAACATCATATCAAGAAATGAGACACATACCAGCACACTTTTATCATTTGTCATGTTCAGATGATAGACAAGACCATACTGGTAAAGGAAAAAGCGCAATGCAAGAGCTATCTCACAAATGATCCCACGGATACCAGAGTATTTAAGATGTTCTTGCTCTTTCTCCCACCATGATTCCCAGCTTTTCTCTGGTAGCACACCAATGCCTCCACGGTTGCTGATCCACTTATTCCAATCACTCCAGTCATCAACAATCTTTTGCCATTCAAAGCCCGAGGGATTGAACAGGAAAGGAGCAAAAAGCCAGGTTCCAACCAAAAACCACATAGAAACAGTGATAAAGAGGTAACCAACTACAGATCTGTATGACTGACCAAATATTTGGTACACAACAAGCAAAATCAGGAGTTCAATTCCCTTGATAAAATGACTGCGAGAGTAGAACCTGTAATTGTCAGCAAATTTAGCATGGAAGACCACAAACCCACGACCAGTCGCTCTATATTCAGCACCACCATGAAGCAAAGTCCTTCCATAATAGTGAGTCTTAGTTCCTAGAGAAAATGTAAAAAATACAGAGGCTAATTGCAACTGCATCAGTATGAATTCACTCAATGCAGTGCGGAATCCTCTTTCAAGGCCAATTTCCATCATCATAGGCAGGGCCATCAGAAATCCAAGCTGCACAAAAGACTGGGAGGCAAGAGCAACTTGAAGAGGCTTATCATGGATGAATTTTCTATTAGATGCCAGCCCTTCTTCTAGCCCACTAAGGACGAGATAGAGTCGTCCATATAAGAATATGTAAACTGTAAGAACAGTTACCTGCAGATAAGGAAAAGATCAAATTTCCAAGTATAGAAAAGACACATTTCAAACTCCACAAAAACATTCATTTGCCATACCAGAGTGCTGAAGTAGAAACCAACAGTAGTAAAATAGCATGATAGCATCCTAAAGAAATCAAACCGATGCCCAAGCCTGTAGATGTCACGACTAAGTGTCTGCTCTCCATTTCCATTGGCAATCTTTGCCTCAAAAAGAGAGATTTGATTAAGACCCACATCTCTTCCCTTACCAACTTGCATATATTCATGATGTGTAACATTCCCTTCACGAAGAGTCGAATTGAAACCTGACGTATCAAAAGAAAATTGGTAAAATCATAACATCACATCAATCAAGAGGAGATCTGCTATATACCTGCAAAAATGTCCTCGCTCAAGTTAATGATTTTAGATGCTTTTGAAACACCACCACGAGTGAGATGGAAAAGCCTGTCGAAGACATCTGGATGGCCATAGTGGAATCGGACTCTGGGAATAAAAGATTTGAAGATTACAATGCCATCCCTCCATCTCCAAATATAAACAGGTGACAGTGCATTGTTGGCACATGAACTATGCCTCCATATACACTTTCATCCCTCAGTTTTGGTAATTAGAGAAGGGTAGACAGAAGGAGACTTAGCTACAAACTGTCTAGCTTACTACTTCAACAAATTTGAATGCGTGTGAAGCTCATTAAAATTTTGCAAACCCAGCCATGATTCACATTGAAGACAACCAGCTTCTCAATCATCTATGCAGTTTTGTCAAAAAACTTACTGATAGCATAACAGCACATTTCATCATTAATATAGTAGAAAGAACTAAATTCTTACTCCATACTTTACCAACTTCCAGAGACTAAAACATATACACATAGATATAGATATAAATCTTAAGGATGCTTTTGTCTAGTTGCAACACAATTTTACATGTACGTTTAGTTGCCACACGCTCGCCATTTCTGCCGTTTGGTTCGAAGTAACTCATTCTTCACCTGCAACTCAAGTTGCATCCAACTCTTGAGCTTGCACAACTTGACTTACGTCAATTTGCATGTGAGCAAAGCTCATGCATCTTGACTTGCGGAACATGTGCATATGGTGTATATGCATGGACTACACAAACAGTTACTCATATAGCATTTGGTAACTGAGACAGGACAACAAGGACCTCGACAGGACTTGACAGCACTGGACAGAATAGAATATTTGTTCCCAAGTTGTGTTTAGTTGAACATGGAATGAACACTACACTTGTATAATAAAAAAGCGAAGGTAAAAAATACCTTAGTTTAAAATTTAAATGCATATTTATTCAACAAAATCTTAATAATTTGGTTCATAACTATCTGATAAATTAAGTAATCATAGGGCAATTTACATAAATACTCTTACAAAACTATACATTACTTGTAGCAACTTAAAATCATGTCCATAAGAAACATATTTGGATATATAGAGTATATGAGGGTACTTACACATGATTTTTACAAGTATACGTATGCAGATATGCACTTGATAAATTTATATATGCACATGAGAATATCTCATTAAGAAAAACACTATATATTTACTAATATGTTTCACCAAAAAAAAAAAATATTTACTTATATTTATATGTTATTGTTTTCTACTACCTTCATTTGAATTCAAAAACATTATATTCATGTAATATTTGAATTAGTTTTTTTTAATAATCTTGTTTCAGGGAGATTTGAATTGTATCAACATTTAAATAAAAAAAAGGAAAATAACTATCTAATGGGGATTAAATTAATAGCTACGACAAACAAAAGAAATATGATTATATACGATAGCAATACAAAATCATCACATATTCATAAACTAAATTAAATGATAACATTATTTTGGATATAACCATTAGTTAAAAAGATAAAAGGGCATAACGGAAAAACAACTCCCAAAAAAGTTGTTCTCAACATGAACAAATTTATCCCCTAGGTGAAACCGTGAAGGTGAGATGATAAACAGACTCAACTTTGTCCAATACAGCGAGACAAAATCCAGTTTTTAATTCCTTTACTGTAAATACATTATCTAAACGATTACTTTGTTGTGTTCCCATCAATCTCCCTCAGTCTTGATTGAATCAAGAAAGTTCTTGTTTGAACATTGGTTTAACTTTTTCGTATAAAAAAGAGTTTTTACAGATATATACCTGCAGAGACCCATAATACACAACCTGGAAAATCTTAGATTAATTAAGTATAAACCCCTCTGGCCCTTAAAAATGGATTGTAGCAATGAATCATCAAATTATTTTATCCCTTACATATACTGAAAATTTTATTCTCTCAAGTGTCTTCATTGCTTGGAGAAGTATAATGACTATATAGAAAAACATATTTTACATATGATTACAAACTCAAAATATAAAATCAAAATCATGTAAAATTGTAAATATAAAAACTATATAGACATGTATGAAAGGTTAGATGTTCATAGATGTATGCATAAAACCTTAAATCGTAAAGTTGCACATTAACTCATCTTATACATACACAACAGACATTGATGCAACTGAAAATGAGAAGCTCACCGCAAAGGATTCGCTAACAACCGCTGACCAATAGTAACAAAACTTGTCTCCTGATTTGACATGAACCATGCTAGTGAAGACACACTGCAAAAAATGCCAGGCAGTAGTAAGCATCCAACACAGGCTATAAAAAAATGCTCATGGAAATAAATCCAAATCAAGGCACTTCACCTTCCCGTAAATATGTGCTCCCTAACTCCAAGAATTGATGGATATCGCACACCATCGTGTTTTTTAAGAAATTCTTGCAGCAAATTTCTCATTTTAAAAGCCTCTTCCATGTAGTTATCCTATAGAAAGAAATTATAATTTGATAAACAAGAAGTTTTCGGTTGGTGGACAACATATAAACACAAAGATTTTCTCGATGGAAGATTGAAACCTGGTTCATGTCTATAGTCTGCAGACCTTCCCCACGTGTAAAAATAATAGCATGATTCTGATTTTCAGGCTTTCCTTCTCCCAGAATAGCAGGTCCTGGAAGCTTTATCCGATAAATAACCTGGCATCAAAACCCATAAGAAAGATCAAGAACAATAGCAACTCTACCATTATGTGATCGACACAAAATACCAAACATAGGCTAATGCCATTTTATGCACACACATGCGTGAGCAACTGCTTTATCACTAAGTATACACAATAAGTTTCCTGCAAATATGTGCGCACACCTACATTTAGCCACCAATAAACTCTAGTATTTCTATTTTCTAATAATCATGGCATGGACTAAAAGACAACTAGACTACTGCCATAAGCGGTTTCTACATTTCTAGCAATGAAGTGCCACTGGACTCTCAATAAAATAGAACACAAAAACAAGAAATGTTTCAGTGGACTCCCCTTGATAAAGTAAATCACAACCTCCGAAGGAAATAGGCTAACATGGTAAAGAAGAAAAATGAAGCTACAAATTAAAGGCCGATTGCCAGATAAATGTGTGCAAATTTTAAAGATCCTACATCCAATAAACAAATTAGGCATAAAAAAAAGGACAAGGATTGATCGTATAACCAAAAGACTTTCTTGAGATGCTGCAGTGATAATTCAGCAAAACATACATGATGAAGTTGCTCTATTCGGAAAATTAATACAGAGTTCCAAGATGGTGCAGCAACAGCAAGGAAATATATTAATGGACTCCTCAAGATCATCCACGACTTACATGAGAAGAGCATCATACCTATCCATGAATAACTAATACCAAATAGAGGATCTAAAACTAATAGAATTGATTTCAAACACATTGCAAGGATATTGACAAATGATCCACATGAGTTCCAGAGATCATCCAACATCATTGAGTTGCACAACTCAGAAAAGGTTTTATCACGTGCATGTTCTTGATAGGGCTATCAAAATACACATGCTGCAACTGAAATATTAATATTTAAAAATACATAACCTGATCAAGGTTTTGAACAGATTCAGCAGGATTATCAGGCTTTGCTAGGGCGGCCTTTACCAAGGCAGAGTAATAAACCTTCTCGCTTTTGCTGGATTTATCTTTGCTAGGTGCCTCAACTTCATCGATATAAGCTACACGTAAGGATGAATATCTGCAAATCACACATAAATATATATTTTGTTATCAAGTAACTTAAATAAAGACACCTTGACATAGGCCATAACTTTTTAGATAGCAAGAGAAATTATGTGGGCGACAAATTAGGGAAATATAAAAAAATTGATCTTCAAGATTATGGAGAAAATCCATGCCATTGTTTTAAGAAAGTGGATTAGCTTACGTTGTCATTAGTTTCAAAATATCCTGTGCACGTAAATCACCAGATCGCTTGTCAATTCCATACTGCTGGCAAGATACCACGTAAGTGAATTTCATGTCAGCGACAGCTTGGCACTGAGCCCATAAAGACCTCTCTACTTTTGAATTTTCTTCTGATGTTAACTCAACAGCCTTATAACCATCCAATAGATCTGCAAGAACAATGAAACACAGCTTACAAGGAAATCATTATAATTATAGTTAGAAGCATAAGCACAAAAGCTTAATATCACCAATGTACCTTCTTCTTTAGCCATATCAAGAAAAGATTGAAGTTCCAAAGCTTTTCGATAGTACATCATACCTCTGACTGCCAATGGAAAATGAGGAAAAGTTTTACCTTACCGTGATGCACCATATGTGCTTTGGTGGCAATGAATCATTTAACCAGTATCAGGGAAAAAGTAAGAATATGTAATGCAATCAAATGATAAATAATGTCATACCAGTTCTTGTTAAAGTTTGGCCCCTGTATGATGCCCAAAGACGAAGCTCCTCCTCCAGCTCAGGAGTAAGCCGAAGTTCTTCTTCTGATTTGCATTCCACCCGCTCCAGAAAGTTGGTCCATTCATCTACAATTGTGGGATTATACAGGAAAATCTTTACGATTAACAAAATATAAGTCGAATAATTAACTGGCTAGAAAGTCCAGTAAGTTGGATTCTGCAAGTTACAGGAAGCTAAAAAAAACCTGGGTAAATTTTCTGCAAATAAAAGAGAATGGAGACCCCATCTTCATTAGTCTCCTCAAGATGGTCTAGAGAAAAAAGAACATCCTCTTTGTAGTAGGGAGTCAACACACTGCAATAAAGAGTGGGTACATCACAAACACTAGAGTCAATCAAGGCTAACTGAAGAGAAATGATCGTTTACACTAGAGTCAATCTTCAACTAAGTTGTAGATTCATTTCAATGCCTCTGGAAGTAGAAGATTAATATGAAGAACAATAGGTAATTTTCTATATATGTCAAACAATAAAGAGTGAAAGTATCATAAACAACATCCTTGAGATAAACAGTGTTGGCATCATGCTTCAATCACTACACTTCAGATAGAACAGAAATTCAATGTACATAAACAAGGATGACTGGAGTCTGATCTCAATGTATGACTAGCAGGAATAGCTTAATAGACAGCATACACTTGAAAATCACTAACACGCCAATGAAATGAAGTAACCATAATAAGCAGTGAACATCAGCCAAAAATTGATGGCATATGCTGTATACCTCGATAAGCAGCATGAACAAATAGTTTCAATGAAAAACATTCAGAGCAGACTTTGATACCATATGGCACTTACGAGAAGGACAGCATGTTGCGCACTTTTGGCGCACTGGGCATATTCATAAACAGAGAGTTAGAGAAGAAAGAAATACGCCTTCTGGCTTCAAGATTAGATGGAACATCCATAGCAGACTCCTTCACTGTGAGTAAAAGGTTTAGCCTTTTGATCTAGAAACACAGGAAAAAACAATCAAGTTTAAAAATCAGAACTAAAATTTGAGAATGAATCATACCACGGAAATATATACCTTTTCCGTCCAAGCATCTGATTCAGGATAAGGAAATTTGATAGCTCCAGCTGATGCAAATAACTGAACTTGTTGATCCAAAGGAGTCATTCCCTCATGTCCTCCATTTGAACTTCCATGAACAGAATCTAGAAGACTGCCATACAAAGCACATGCTAGCAATCATTTACTATGTTATTTTACAAAAGCAATATTCACATGTAGTGTACCTATAAGTTAATCGCAACATGTATATACAAGATCTCTGCAGAGTCAGCTAATGAATGCATCACCACATAACATTTATCACTCACAAACATCATCCTATACTTATAAAGATGCACATACACAACAGATCATCTGCCACGAGCCATTAAAAAAACATACATGCAATACCCCAAACATCACAGAAGAAAAAGATAACCACCATAGCAGTTAATTAATTTTTAGCCATATCTTCAGTAACCAATTTGAAATATGATCTCAAAAACAGTAGCAATATGCTTGCAATTGAGAGGTCAAAAGGCACTTTGAAAGGAGAAAAGAGTCCAGGTTTTGAATGTCCTTTGTTTAATTTCAGCCATCTCAGGATCCCATATACCTCATGCATTGTAGAATAGACATTTCTACTTCAATCTTCTGACAACACAACACCAATACTGAACAAAATTCAAAATCCTAGCATTGCCTATCCAGCAGGTAGCAAAGCAAGAGAATTACATTCTGCAAAAGCTAGGTAAAGAGTGTGGGGCATTCAAGTTCAACAAAATAATTGAACCAATAAAGAACATAACTCACGTAGCAAATTGTCCCTCGACTCCCTCCATTATATCCCTTGTCACCACCTCCAGCATGTCTTGGAAAAGAATAACAACATGCCTTCCATCTTCCTCTTTATTCTCCAACTGCAAGCATGAGACATTCAATTTACTGCTACAATTATAGTCCTTCCTCTGATGGATGAAAGTTCAGTTACTGTGGAACAAGTGCATACCAAAAATTTGATCAGCTTGACAAAGTGACCATGGAGGACAGGAAGAGCATGCATCTTTAATCCAGTGAATAAAGTGTCATTTTCTATATGACCATCAACCACATCAAATATTTGATCTATCACCCTGTGATAAATATACAGCCAACAAAGAAACAATGTTAGCTTTTCAATAGACACTTCAATGAGGAACATATTAGGGAACATGTTACAAGGTCACCTCAAATAGTACAGGATAAATATTTGCTCACTTTTTTTCACGGCCACTCGTAACTAGGCGTTTGATAATGTTCTTGAATGATCGATAGCACTCTTGAACCGCACAAAGCATGTAGCTGTCTGAGTTGATCCTCTTCTTCAACTCATAATCTTTTCCATTGCTATCTTTCGCCATATCCAATGCTATTGGAATCTGAATATATAGAGATTTAACAAATAAAAATACATCATATAAAGCTCAGCAATAATTCAGACAATATTAAAGGACAACCTTGCTAGCTAATAAGAAAGGAGGCCACTGGATGAGGCCCAATTCTCTGTCTGCCCAATATGGGACAAGCAACAAGTCCTTTTCCCTGTTTGCCAGAGACAATATAAGATCCAAACTCCAAAAATAAATAAATAAATAAATAAATATTTTCCAGCACACACAAACATTGGATTGCTGAAAGCAAAATATTACCTGTTGTTTATAAGATCTTCATCCCGAAAACTAGAAATTATTTTGTTCCACATTTGAGCAAACTTAGCTGCTTCTTTATCCTTGTTGTCATTTGAAGTCTAAATTCAACATCAAAACCAATCAAAATTAATCCATAATGAGAAAGGCCATAAAAGTAGAGAAAATGTGCCAACATTATGGATAATCTGATAATTGCACGGTAGAGATGAGCCATACCTTTGGAACTTTGCTAGATAGAGAGTCTCGAAATCCTCTCCTTTTTTCAATATCGGGCCTCTCCAATGGAATCAACCTTGCATTAAAAGCTCCCGGCAACGATTCAAAACGAGATCGCAACATTCCTAATGTTCGGATCTGGTTTGTTACAACATACAACAGGATGCACATTAAAAAAGCAAAATACATACCCATAGAATGAGAAAAATAACACAGCAAGATAACTTTGGATAGATTGAAAGAATTAACTGATGCATACTGCCAGATTAAAAATTATGTCCAGAGATCTACTAATCACACCAGCAGGTGCGTGGAAAAGAGGCAAGTGGTTTGTGGCCTGAGATCTGTATAAAGAAAGCTTCTGAAAATATGATTGCCTCCCAAGTGTGTCTTGGCTGGTAGATGGACAGCCAAATACGCTTGAAGCACTTCATCTATATGACCTAGCAGATATGACAATCCTATTGTCCTACCTAATGGATACACAAGCACTTCAAAAAGTTAATGGAACACCAAGAATTTGATCACAGAAACTTTCAGCATATGCTTGAGGCTGTAACTTCATTATATCTACTTGCCTACCTAGAAAGGAAACAATTTGATAGCTAAATTGCTTGGTTAGCACAGTAAGATTTCATCAGAAATGAGCACCTTGCAAAATAAAAGTGGCAGGGATCCATGGAGGATATAGACCCCCAGTTAAGGCCTGCTTTATCATGCCAAGTAGGTTAGAACAAGTAGATCTCTAAAGCAGGGCTAGATTTCAAATTGTTAAGTTGGTAGAACTTCTATCATTTTTGGATGGTGCAACCCTAATAAAAATTAAAATTAAAAATTTTGTTCAACAATTTGCTTACAAATTTTTATACCAGAATCAGATAAAGCTCGCGATATAAATAAAATGCATAAGTCTAGCTAGGTTTCAGAAGATTTTTTCAGCCCATCACCACCTTAAGGGAAGCGTATAAACTGTCAAATAACATCTAACTAATGGCATATCTTAGTCAGAATATGTGCACCGCAAGACAAAACAATAAAACCACAAGCGATTAATACAAGGAAGCCAGGCATGAAATCAGGCCATACTATTGCTATTTGGACAAACTAGATTTACCAAAATGACTTCACCAACTGAATGATAGACATTAGGTGATTTGAATGATTAGCAATCAGCTCAAAAGTCTATTTGGTAAAACTACTTTGTTCAAATACCAGCACTCATCAGGCTCAGGAGATGCTGCACAAACCTCTCCAAGACGACGACAGGCCCCATAAATGCCACCAACAAGTGTGGAGAAAATTGCATACCAAATCTGGGTATCCATAAAATATACCTGAAAGCAAAATACAAACAATATCGAACATGTTCAAAATAAAAATGGGGAAGGAAAAACGAAGTGGAAGCATATGTAAAGATGGAAAAGGAAACAGACAAGTATGATAGGAGACCAAAGAGCAATCACAACACCAATATTGTTCTTGGCTGCAAAAACAAAATAATCACATCAGCCATGTTCACTCAAATGCTAGGTCTAAGAACCTTTGCAAGCCATTACCTTGAGGGAAAAACTCATGCCAACTGAATTTTCTGATAGGATTTTCCATAATAACTTTTGTTGGACCAACAAGAGGTTTAATCTACACAGAAAGTTGGTAATAAAAAAATCACAAGGGTCCCTGTTATCTTCAAACTCAAAATAGTAATACAAATTGATAAATACCATGAACAATTTATGGCATACACATTGCAAGATTGTATACCTAGGGCTTATACATCACAAGATAAACATGCACTTCTAATAACAAGTCATGCATAAGTCTTTCAGTCTGTTAAAATATAGTTCATTAAAGAACTTCAATGTAAAAGAAGGACTAGATTAAACAAGATTAAATTCATTATGTCATTACGTGGATGTTTAGAATATGAATTTTCTAAAAGAACATAAGCAATATTGTGAAGTCCTTAATGAAGGAGAATCCATGCACCCAAAATGAATTATAGAGCCCATATAGGGCCCACTAGTATCAAAATATAAAATCTAACACTTCTCAAAGTACAAAGGGCACAAGGATGATTATTACCTCAATATAGTAGCTTAATGCCAACTTTGTAACTATAAGGAGTACCCAGAACATTGTGTACCTGAGAAAAAGGTGCTATGTAACTGAGGCAGGTAGTGCAAATCAATTTTAAAAGTATTAAAAAACAGCGCCTACTTGAAAAGTGACCATGAGCTTTCATGCATTCCCCTCCCAACATAAAGACGAGGCTGACAATTCAACAAAGATATATTTAGAGAACGTACAAATACATATATAGACACTAATTGAACTCACTAAAATCAGATCTAAACAATCACATCAAGTGTTCAGTTACAGGATGCTTTCCATGTACACTGAAACAGAAGCACAAAAAATGGTAATGAAATATTAAAGTACCTGTGACCACCACATAATCAGCATTATAATTTTGTTATTTGACCTTTCAAGAAAACGCCGCAAGAAGGGAAACAGAAATAATATAGCAGCAAGCATATTCGGTGCCAAATATATAGCCACTGCCATAATGTATAGAGAGGGTTGATTCTGGCCATTGCCAATCCAGCTTTTGATAGTCCTTGCAAATCCAGTCGGATTTTCTGATGTATATGCATATGTTACTGGCAAAATTACCACCCATGCTGCAGCCGAGATAACCTTCAAAATATATCTCAACTTTACAGACAAGGCCATACTCCTCCTCGCTTTCCAGCTCAGGATAACATCAAGGACAGCTGTGCAAGTAATGTGATAAGTAAATGACATTAAAAGTGCCAAGCACCAAGTGTTCTTATTTAAAACTGGACAAATAACATATATCCTAAGTAACATTTTATTTGGTTGGGGGATAATAATATAGGCTTAAGAAAAAATTTTACAAATACCGGGTCAGAGGAAAAACTTTTATATGAGTACAGCAAAATTTCACTTAATTAATAATAATTATAATTAAATATTGAAATATTAACAATTTATTTTCAAATTAATGATAGAGGTTTATTAAAATCAATAATTTTCATATAAAATTAATTACTAAATATATTTATTTAAATAATTAAATCTTGCAAGAAGAGGTTGGTAGGTTTAGTATTGAGTGCTTGGCTCGGAGGATGGACTTGTTGCCCCAACCAAACAACTAGAAAATTTTAAATAGAAATTGCAAAATGGAAAAGTCTTGGAGGTACAATTAATCAAAGAGGGACACCATCAGCTAAAGATGCATGTTTGAAAGCTGTGAAAATAATTTAATTTCAAGTGATCCTTTGCTCAACATGTGCTTTAGAACTACGTGTCCATCACAATAAGGCCTTCACCAAAATTACTTTCTGTAGGAAAATAGGTTCAAAACACTACAGGAAATCTCCCCATCCAAAACATATTCTACATCCATTGGTCAAGGAGAATCTGTTGAGGCTTTTTTTTTTCTAGTAAGTAGTTCCACTAAAGAAACTTTCACATACAGACATATATCTACAAACCCAAACCTTGAGTTATTTTCTACAAGTCAATGTCTCTAAGCAGTTCAGCATCTATTCTTAAAAATCTCACACAAGATCCAATCTGCTACTTTCCAGAAGTGTCGTCACATGGTCTTCATATCACCATAGTTTGCTTAGAATGGCTGAACTTTCTAGATGGCTCTATAAAAATTTAAGTCACAGCATCTTTCTAGACACAATCATCTTACGAAACAAAGGAATCAAAATCAATCGGACACACTCATTCCATAAGAAAACTAAAATCATATTCTGTTGTAGACCAATAGCAGAACAAGTAAACATTCCTAGCGTAAGAGATTCAATTTGGCCACTGCTTGTAAAAGTATTAAGGAAATAAATTTTTAATTGGTTTGAATAATAAGGTAAATAGGTGATATACAAAAATCATGCATGATTATTTTGTAAATGTGAATATAAACCTCATAATGACCAAAACATCTACCATGTCCAGAAGATTCCAGTTTCCTTGGTATTGGATTCCGAGTTTAACCTGATAGTCCATTGAACTCTCTGAGTCTACTTTTACATGTATGTGCCATCGAAAAAGAACATAGCATATTCTGACAAACTTGACAGTCGTGAAACAGAGATGGACAGGCAATTAAATAGGTATACCAAACAAACGAATCCAAATAAAAAGACTGAAATTGAATACATAGAAGCAAAAGAAAAGAGTAATACAGTGGATGTACACAACCTAATTTCAGCATACCTTGTCCAAGCTTTAGAATTGCTGCAGTTATGAAAATGCTCAAAACCTTCTTAAAGACACCAGAATCGAAGATGTCACTTGGTGATCCACCATTCCAAGAAAGAATAATCATAGCCTTGAAACCAGAAGACCAAAGGAGTGAATCTCCACAAAGTTAATATATAAGGAATTTAAAAAAATAAAATAAAAGTTTCACCTGTAAGGATAAGATGAAGAAACTCCACATTCTGTCAAAACTGCGAAAAATGTGCCAAAATGAGCGTATTTCAACAAAATTTATCTTCCCAGTCCATTCTCCAATTTGTGGCTTGTGATCCTGGACACAAATATCAAGCATATAACAAAAAAGTAATCGTTTCAATTTATAACAATAAACCTAAAGCTAGTTTTCAAAGATGAAGAATATTGAGAATGAAGATGAAGATGGATCTTGATTAAATGATTTGGAAAATGAGCACCTAATTGGAGAGTCCATGAGGTCAAGACAAACGGTTCATAAAATAGGGATTGTCTTATCTTACTCTTAACAACGTAGTTAATATATATATATATATATATTCGCAAGATAACTAAAGAAAATTTTGTCACGGTGTCCATGAAAAAAATTGTTGATAGATTAAAGATCTAAATCACCATCCAAAGATGGAAAAGAAAAAAATATTTGAAACCTGAAACTATAAAAATAATTCGATAAAACATAAAAGAGTAAATGATCCCCCTACTGAATGCACAAGGAAAAGGTACACAAGAAGAGTTCCACTAAACTCATCCTGAAAGGGGCACTACATATTGGCATATTAACTCGCACGCGCACGCGCACCCGCATGATCACACACACGCACGCATGCACACCCCCGCATGATTAGACAAATGGGAGACTTTTCGACAACTGATCTAGCCTCTCAAATTGGAGCAAGCTCAATCAAGTCCAGCTGCATTAGATCCCTAACGCAGACATTTCAGAATAATCTGTTGGTGCGCACCCGCACCCGCATGATTATACACGCACGCATGCACAACCCCGCATGATTAGACAAATGGGAGAGTTTTCAACCACTGATCTAGCCTCTCAAATTGAAGCAAGCTCAATCAAGTCCAGCTGCATTAGATCCCTAACGCAGACATTTCAGAATAATCTGTTGGTGAAGACTCCAGACTTTTCAACCATTGAGCCTCTAAGAGCATATGGAGACAAGTGCAAATGGAAGAAGATGGTTTCATAACCCTGGTAGGACCATCCTTCGAACAAAGCTCAAGATGAAATTGATGGTCAAAACAAAGCTCAATCATTTTTAAAGAACTTGGCACAAATATATTGCCATCTCATGTAAGAATTCAATTAGATAGAAGACGAGAAAAACATGCAAGCCAAGAACTATATGGTTTGCCAATCATGGATAGAATTTTTAAGTTGGAACTAAAGAAAACTCTATTGGCAATAAAGTGAAAAAGGAAACTACCAGGTTGCACTTCAAATGTTGTCTAAGGCAACTACTCTAGTTTGTTGAACTTAAAATTTTACTAAACATTTTGCCTCATGATTTTCATGCTGACATGAATCAAGTGACAGACAAACAAATCCAGCATTATCTTATATCGTGCAGCATAAAAAAGTTGTTCCTCTCAACTATAGTAATAAAGTAATTAAATAAATCATTTACCTCACTGTTTTCACGCCAACTTGATTCCTGTTGGGAAGCATGTGGCTGACAGAAGAAATCAGCATCAACTCGCATCGGCCAACCTAAACGAAAGCAATCAACTGACCTGCAATATTCAAAAGTTTAGATGAAGAGTACAAATATGAAGTTACAAATCTGAATTTGCATTTGATAATACCAGAAATATTCATTTAAATCATCATAATTCCTCCACTGAGAATGCTTGGACTTTTCTAGCTTACTTCTTTCAGCTTCCTGAATCATAAACAGGTTTACAAAACATTAAGAAACAAATAGAAACATACATTTTTTTTTATATATATTATCACCAGTCAAATCACACATATCTAGAAACAAAGTAGTTACCAGCCAAATCAATACCTTTGCTATAACCTTGTAAATCGGAGTTACAACTCTTCTGAGAAAAGCTTCTTCATCACCCCCATATGCTGGTTTTATATTCTCACCAGTCATTGGGCTCACATTTCCAGCTAACATACCATATAGTTCAAATGCCATCTGGTAGCAGAAGATCAGTCAGGAAAGGAAATTTCATCATCAATTAGAACAAGTAACTCTAGGCCTACAACACACGTGATAATTTACCAAAGGAGGTTTGCTTTAATAGATATAGAAATAGCCAAGATCTACAGTAAAACTTCATCACAGCAGCAACCAAAAAAATGATGAAGAGGAGACATGATGACCCCCACCAAGTAGTAACAGGGGAACCATTCAACTGTCTTCCTCCCCTTCCACTTGTGTTTTCCCCATTTCCCCTTTATGTTCCACCAATTCTGACAGCCTGCCCACAGCAAAGCCTGCCACCCCCTTCATAGCCACCCTTAGCAAGATCACCACTCTTCTCGACCTACCAACCAATGTTCATAAATTGAACTAAACCCGTTGACCCAAGACCAGCTAAATTCAGCCCAAATTAGTCATCACTTAATTAAATCATGTTTAAATGGGGCAAATTAACTTTTTTTTTGGCCAAATTGGGAGAATTTCGCTCATCTCGGGACAAAATTAAACAAATAAAAGTCAAAGTGTCCTTGAAGTCAAAATCAGCTCAATTTAGCTCAATTCAGGCTGAACCTGAAATGAACATGTGAATAATCAATCACCATCAACCTTACAGAACAAGTAGCCAATTTAGCCAAATCTAAAGACCATAATCTATACTGAAAAACCTTCACAACATATGCACACAAGACATACTTAAGTTAAGCTCAGCCTTCTAGAAGATATACATTGGACAAAAGTAATATCGCTTTTGATTGTTAAGGAAGGCCACTGCTATTTGGCAGCCAGAATTCTCTTTTACTATCAGAGATATAACAGAATAAAAGAACTAAACTAGAATTCATACGTGATGATAGATGTAGCAAAGACATTCTGGCATGAACCGCAAGTTTGCAGCTTCACCCCAAATTAGAAGGTAAAGGCCCATATATAGTAGCTTCCGTTGTTGCACTTCTTGTTGTATAGTTGGCAACCTGAAATATATTTGAAACAAGGTGAAAATAATCAGCCACAGAACTATCCTATAATAAAAGCATCCAGAGGAATTAAAGAACTATGTAGCAGAAAAAGGAAAATATGTCAAAGTTCATCTCAAAAAGTGAAAGATTTCAAGGTTGATAGATGAAGGAAGCACTAACATGGTACAATAAAAGAATACTTACCAGAGACTGCTTTTCCGGTCCAAATATTTGCACCACTTCTTGTAGTTCTTAAATAACTTTTTCATGACCTCAGTTAATGCACGATCATCCAACTGAATACGCATGATACCAAGTATATTCAGCAATGTATTAACTAGATAATAACATTCAGAAGAGAAAATGGAACAGAAACCTTGGGTTGTTGGTCAGGCTTTGGAAATTGGCGTATGTGAACATTTGCAAGTAACAAAATCAGGTGCTCCCTTTGATTGGCAACATTATCTTTCTGCATATTTTGACAAATCACAAAATGCTCCATGACAACACTACAAAATATATGCCTCTAGTAGCAAAGGTTGATTGGGAAATATCATTGTCAAACACTTAAATTTAGAACACTCAGGAAGAATTGTGAAGTCAACGGCACAATCCGCTAATTCACCTGAAATCCAAACATAGCTCGAAGCCAATCAAGAAGGTCTTCATCAACATTTTGAATATGGTCCTTTGGCCATGGAAGCCCCCTTGTATTACGAAGAGCGGAAACAGCAGCTTGAATCTGCACAATGCAAACCCCAAGCATAATTATTTTAGAGCCATAAGAGAACATAATATCTTGGATCAAATGGTAGGTGTACCTCTGGATAGCGCATGATAGCTTGATTCGCACTATCTGGATCAAGCGGAAGAATGTTGTAAGGCACATAGATCTTTGTCTTCTCTTCAACTTTGTTATGAATTTCCGATATCTGATGAAAGCAAAGGGCTAAATGACTAGAGCTTGTTTGCGTAATAAGACAATAAGATATAGCAAAAGTTCAGCTTGTAAAAGTTAATGGCCTGGTTGGCACTATTTGTGCAGAGAAAGTTGGGAATATAAGCAATAGTACGGACAAGGTGTACAGTAGCACACCTGCCACATACCTCATGATCAACTTCCACTGATTGGTTCAGATTGACAGCTTTTAGAACTTCGAATAAGACTGCAGCAGTTTGATAAGCTTTTGTGAGTTGGGCACTGTTTCACAGAAGAAAAGGAATCAGTGACCAGCAATATACTTGGGTTATTCCAAAAAGGGTGCATCCAAACAATCCACAAATGACTGTGCATGCCTCTGCAACTTACCGATCAGCTTTATCTGCAGCATTTTGGAGAGCTTGGATATACTTTTTGTAATAATGAGTATAAAAACTCTGCATTTCTCTTGCATCGCTTTTTTTAACCCTTCCCTTCAAAGTTGGGTCATTCTCCTGTATAATTAAAGATGCATCAGGGTCAGTAATTGCATCACCACTGTTTTGTGTAATTAGCAAAACACTTAATGACCAAATACAAAAATGTATTGGAAGAGCAAATAGAAGGCTTGAACTATGAGCTTTTCTGCCTTCTGCACATGTAACACAACGTCATTGACTGTTCAGAAGAGGTTAATCTATTCCCATAAAAAATTAGATGAGCATATACTGCACTGAAGTGAAATCAAGCTTTTAGTGTGATGTTCTGATTCCCAAAGGGAAAACAGGCATTCAGTGAGAAGAAAACCTGGTGAATAAATCACTACAAATGTCAGATTGTTGACCACAGGTTGACTTGGAAAGACAAATGAATAGCTAACATCATAACAAAAGCCCCATGAACACTAAGACATCCAGAGAACTAAGATACAGGACAAGCCAATGCAAATAACCATTGGGGTTTGTATTTAGCCATGAAATGAACAAACAATAGAAAGGCACATAGAAATCATCACAGTTTAACTTTCACTCACTAGAATGCAAAAGCAAAACAATACACACAGCGACCGACCTGCCATTGTAGAATGTGGTATGCATATAAACCCCAAAAAACTTGGTTAGATATTACTATGAACAAAGATCTCGCTGGTAAATAGGATCATCTCTAACAATACCAACAGATCAAAGACAAAAGCAACTTTTCAGAATATACCATGCTTTTGCTGTGAGAATAAAGCAAATGGCAATATAATCACAAAACTATGGATTCATAATTTCATATCAGATGCTTTACATATGCATTACTAAGAATTGGGGACTATGAACACAAATTAACAGAAAAAAAAAACAGGAATCTGAGTGTAAACAATACCCTTTCCAGCCTTTGCAAAAGCGCAGTTTTGAATTGACGAACACCACGACCGCTCGAGGTGGGATCCAAACGATGGGCCTTCTCGAACGCATAAAAACGACCTATCAAAACATACCGAACAATTCAGACCACAGAGAAACATTCAAAAAGAAGGATTTCAAGATGAAAGCAGAGCAAAGAACTTGAGCTTACATAGATAAGCAACCCGAGGATTGCTAGACTCGACCTCATTAGCCACACGAAGGATGGGAGCGATCTCATTCAGAGACGAAGGAACAACCTCACTATCAAAGATCGAGTCTCCCAAGTTCCCAGCAGTCTGTGTCCGTAGAATCCGCCTCTGCGGCGGCTGATCCGCCCCCCTCCTCGACGCCGACATCCTCCTCCTCCCTCTACACCCACCAACACCTCTTCCCCACCATAAATCCCATCAAAACACACAAAACCAAGTGAAAACGGAAGCTCAAAACCCTAATACCGCAAAGGAAATCGGAGACAACCTCCCTGATCGTGATCTCGTCCCGGAGAACGCGGCGAAGAGGAAACCCTAGGTTCGGAGAAGAAGGTGGGAAGAGAGAGTGAGGGTGAGGTAGTGATGCTGAGACTTGAAGCGACTGTGAAAAGCACGGAGAAAAGGAAAGAAGGTAGCGTAGCTAAGACTATGTTGGACTCTGTGTTTTTACATTTTAGTCCCTGTAAATTCCAATTTTTATCTCAAAAAAGCACTGGTTTTTCGCATTTATTACATTGTCGCCCTCCGTTGAGGGATTTTTTTTACTAAATATTTTTTTTGTGTTTTTTTATTGGTTTTCTTTTATATATACCCCTGTGAAATCATAAAATTATATACGTGCCTTAGAAAATTAGCAAACTTTGATTAATGATTAATCCACCAAATTATTTATTTATTTATAAATATATATTTTTTGCTTCCTCAAATTGATAAGTAGAAATTGTAATCCTGTTTTAAATATAATAAATACAGCAATAAATAATATATTGTATATTAATGTTTTTTTGAAAGTTTTTTATAACTAAAAATGTATAGAGATATATGTGTGATCCTGCATATTTAGGTGAGTATATATAAACCTAATATATAATTTATTTTTTCTATTATATATATATATATATAAAGAGAGACTAATAATTTCTTAGTTTATTGTGACTGGGTTTTTCATATAATTTTTTTTATTTTGGAAAAATTTAAGATTGAAACATAAGTAAATTGAGAGTACAATGTTGTTGAATTTGAGGATGTGCTCCACATCAATGCGTGTTTCTAATTATTAATTTTAAATGAGGGTGTTTGTTGCATAGTATCAAAATAAATAAATAAATAAATAAATAAATAAATAAAGGTGTGAAATAAAATATAATTTTTAATTTTGTGTAACTTAAAGAATTTAGAAGGATCTATATGTAAAACCCCCTTTTTTAGGAAAGTTGAGGGCTTTCTTGTTAACAAAGCCATGAAGATTTCTACTAAACGTTAAACAACGTGAAAAAACGGTCAAAAAATTTCAAATATTCGCTTCAATCAAGGAAGGGGTATGTTTGTAATTTAAAGCAGAGTCAGGGGTAGTTCTGTGGATAATGTAACGTGGGCCCCACGCACAATACCTTCCCGACTTTTTGCCATTTTTTCTTGCCTTTCGGCAAATCGGAGACGCAACGTTACACTACGTGTCAAAAAATCAGACCGTTGGATCTTGAGAAACGGATCTAGTTGAAGATCCACCGTCCACGAAGCATCTAACGGATTGCATGATTCGGTGATGGGCTTTCACTTGATAGATCGAAACTGATCATGAATTTCAAACGTCATTTGTACTCGATTGCCAAAAATATATATAAATTCTGTTTTAGATATTATTGTTATTAAACAAAATAAGAAAAATATATTGTTTTTATTAGATTCTTAAGCCATATATTTAGAAATTATTTTTATTCGTTGTTGTTTGATTCTTTTTGTTGGATTTTGAACAAGCTAAAAATAATGCATTTCAAATCTTCTATTTGCGGTTTATTAAAAAATTATGTATGATAGATTTTTACATTATGAGGTTTTATATTTATTTTAATTAGATTTTTATAAATTAGCAATATTTTTTAAGGTTGTTTGTTTATAGGGGGGCGAAGGTAATATCAGTCTAATTAGTTGAGAATCTTTTTATTATAATTATTTCCTATAATGTTATAAGTAACAATCTTATCTTTGATTTTAATAAGCTGACTCTTAACTTGATTATCTTAAAAATCAATTGCATACTGTTTTGCATAAATTTTTATCCGGTTAAATTTAAAAACTTAAATTAGAGAACAACAATAAAAAAAATTCTCCATTTTAGAAATGCCAATATTTTTTACCTAAGCGATCTGTCTTTAAATGCAAATCATGATCACATTATCAGTCTTTCAAAGAGTTATATAAAAATGTTGTGTGACCTTGTTGATAGTGATGCTTAATGTTTTTTTTTAAATGATTGATCCCTTTCTCCATTATTTTCTTATTTTATGTACACATTTCTTACATCTTAAGTTTTAATTAAATGTGATTTATTTAATTTATAAAAAATAAAATAGCAATATACTTCAATTATTAAATGATGAAACAAATAAACCAGGGCACATAAAAACCCTGCAATGATGTGTGTGATTATTGGACGAGAAATTAATATTAAACAATTAATCATCACGTGACCAGGGAATGTTAATATTAGCTGGATGAATCAAACAACATACCACTGACATAATTAATGTTCGCAATATTGTTATCATGGTCCCAAAATTTCACATGATTAATTAATTATGAGTTAGTCCATCAACAGTGATTATGTATTATTATTATTATGAGAAGGCGACAAGTCGCCGGAACCCGTAGGAAAGCACACGTGGGAGCCACGCTCACCACCGAACCGCTCCCTCATCTTGGCAGATGGGGATTGAACTTTGGGTGAGCCCACGCCGACACTCGGGCAGTTTAACACTCAAATTAATGTTCGCAATATTGTTATCATGGTCCCAAAATTTCACATGATTAATTAATTATGAGCTAGTCCAACAACAGTGATTAAGTATATTCTAGAAAGACGACATGCTGCCGGGAACCCGAGAAAGCACACATGTGAAGTCGCTGCCACCACCGAGCAGTGCTCTCATCTTCATGCGCGATGTGATTGAACTCGAGAGCTCACGCCGACACTGGAGTGAACACCCTACGCAAAAGACCCGATACCAATAAACCAAATGATCATTGGCTAAGTAATTTTGACATGATAATTTTCATAAATTTGATAATTTTGATAAAGTCTGTGGTTGCTTTTTATATATGTTGCTTTTTAGGACATTGTTATCCGGGACAAGCTTTTGTTTGGACTTTGTGTCTTTTGCTGATTGTTTATTGAGCATTGCCTTTGTTTTCCATCATAGATTAAACTAAACATGATTCTGACTGCTTGGGAAAAAGAGAACCTAAAGACAATGGCATTGCGTGGAAAGAAGAAGTCATTTTTTAAAACAAACATTATACTTTTGTTAGAATGTCCCAGACCTGTATATTCTTACTTTTATAAAATTCAATTAAAATAAAAAAAAAAATTGTGAATGTGGTTCATCCATTTATTTTTAAATGGTTAAAATAGACTTTGTGTTGCTTTCCCAGAGCCCATAAATCATTTGGGCAGGCATTAAAAAAAAAAAGCTCTTTTTTAAAGAAAATATGTAGTTTCAATTACTAGTTTTTGAATTAGAAGAGAAATTAATTAGCAAATTATTATCATTATTTTTCTACAAAAGCTACAAACACTATATCCATCAGAGAGCATGTAATACAGATTTAAACAAATTTAAATCCAAGACCTCTCACACTTGTTTTTCCCAATGAATTCAATACCATTAGATTACCAATCTTTTGATGAATTACCAATTATTATATTATAAAAATAATTTAAAAAATAGTTATTATAAAACCAAAAATAAACTTTTGTTTGAATATGTATTTTTTACAAAATAGGGACAAATCATGGGTCACGCAGAAACGAGCACTGTAGTAATACATATCCACCCTTATCTAATTTGAGTTGAAATTCAAACTCGCATCTTCAATAGGACACGAATGCGTAAGGAATCTGTTACCACTGATCAAAGATGTCAATGGCATAAACACTTTATTACAATCATGAAATATATATTTTTATTAAATTCAAAATTTTTGTATTTTCTCATAAACACTAAAAAAAAGCACCAAGTAAAAAAAAAACACTAGTAAATAATTTTCAACAAGCACTTACAAGTGGGCCGTTTTTGATAAATAAACGGGCCTAAATTTCAGAGATAAATTTATTTTTTTTTTCTCGGAGTTAAATTTTGAGAAATATTGGGCCACCAAATAATTTTTAAGTTTTTCAGGGGGCTATAAGTGAAAATCCGAACCTCAATTTCATAGTAGAAAGCCAAGAAGGGAGTGGGAGAAGAGAGGAAGAAATCCTCTTGCGGCCATGGCGGAAGAGGGGAAACCAGATGCCCAGCTCTTCGATCTCCTGTCAACGCTTCTCCAGCAGGTATCCTTCTAGCCATTCCATTTCATCCTTGAATTGTTTCAATCATCGCTTTTATGATTTCGGGATGCTTGATCTCATGCCATTTCAAGGGATATTACGCATCGATCTTTGCTGAAGCATCACATTCACTGTTTTTTTTATTTGACACCTAGGGATCTTCCAATTTTTCAGTTGATTGTGGTTATGAGCTTGTTTAGTCATCAGGCTTCTCCAATTTCTTTCTGTTTTAGATAAATTTCATTAGTTTAGGACTATAAAATTGGAGTTTTTAATTTTGCTATTCTTATTAGTATTTGAGGTTGTGCAATCTGGAAAATAGTTTTACTGGTGTGTTCCAGTTGGAGATATTGTCTAGTGAAGTATTGATGTTGCTGAGAAAACAAAGGCAATCTTCACACATGATTATTAAGATGGTTGCAATGTAGTTTGGTGGAAGTAGAAAACTCATTGAGATTTTTTTTTTTTAAATTGTGTTCAAGAAGATAGAATCTTGCTGAAGAAAAGGGGATAACTGATTTGCAGATTTTTTAGTTTGTTTTGATTATGAACTTATTCAGTCTATGAATCATGACCATTAAGGAGAGTATAAACTTGAGGTATTTTGAATTGTTTGTTGCAATGGACAAAGGAAAGGAAAACCTGTGAAATGATTTCACTATTGGACCTTGGACATCCGGATAGTCTTTCCTATGTTTAGGATTCTATAGAGTAGAATTTAGAATTCTTTTTATTTTATTTGGATGGTTCATTATATGAAATTTGAGTAAGCAGGCTTACCAATTGCTGCCTGTTCTCATTAGTTTGTATGATAATAGAGCAAAAATTCTGTTTTTCTTAGGCTTCCTACCAGTGTTTTAGGTTTTGCAATCAGGGAAATAATTTTACTGGGCTGTAGTTTGAGATGTTAGACAGTGAAGTTTATGGTGCAGGATGAGATATTGTTGAGAAAACAAAGTTAATCTTCACATAAGACAATCAAACATTTTATATATATCAATATGGTTGTATTGTTGTTAAATAGAAGTACAAAACTCACAGAGAATTTGTTAAATTGTGTTTAAGATGACAGTACTTGTTTGAAAGAGATAGGACATCGATGAAAAGAAATTCAGGAAAATCAACACAGGCAAATGCAGCAATGGCAATAATAAAATAATCTTGGATCTAGTTTATCATATGATTTATATTATGTGCTGTTATGGGTTGTATGAAGTAAGATTTATTGCCGGAATAGTGTGACTGATGCTTTGGATATCTCTGGGGATGATTAGGTATTTAGGTGCGTACCTTTGGTATAGCTATAATATGATATCCCTTTGTAGTTCTAGAAGAGCATGCAAAAATTCTTTGTGGGGTTGTTTTGCAAGTGAAATTTAGCTCTGCAAATAGTTGGAAATTAGCACACACATCGTGCAATGGTAGATTATATTGTTTTATCGGCACAAAGTTTTAATTCTTTAAACAGCAATTGCCTGCCCATGTAATTCTGCATTGATCCTGCCAGCTGTGTGGTTGGTGTAATGAAATAAAATCTTTATCACTGTCATAATCATTTTTTTTTGACAAAAGAAATGGACATTTTGGAAGCTACTCATAGAAGTTATGTATGGAGCCTACAGTTTCTGTTAAAAATAAAAAAGAATTTCTGTATATATAACATTTTTGGGGAATATGTTTAATCAAATAGTGAACATCAATTATATATTAAGCCTTCTGATCATGTTATCTTGTAAAAATATGTAATTCCTCAGCTAATTCAAATAGGTGGTCATGCAAGGTGGGGAATCTATTAATAGAAATGGTGCTTGATGCTGTTATTCCTTTCCTTATTTCTGCAATCTTCTGTTCATTGAGCTGGAACGGACAAAGAGGATGCATTCTGTTTTATGGCATGCGGATGTTATGATCCATAAGAGGGCTGTTACTAATAAATTGCATTTCAGTTTATATGCAATACTTAAATTTGGTTATTTGTATAGGTGGAGTCATTGAGCAACCAAGAGGAAGTTGAACTGCGTGCAAAAATAGAAGCACTTGGTTTGGAAGTCACTAAGGTACCATCAGAGCAATCTAAACATCTTAATGAGGTATGGCTTGGTCTCGAAATCAAAAAGTAACCATGGTGCTTCAATTCTTCATCATTTTCTTTGCATCATTCCATGTTTTCCTCCATCTAAGATCCTAAATTGGTGGCAGTTGGAAATAGCTGCTGAGCTGGACAAGTTGTCGGCCAAGTTAGATGATGTTGACAAGATGATATCTTCGGCAATGGCTGATGACCCACAGGTGCAGTCCCTGCTGAGCAGCACAGCAGATGTTTGGATGCCTGTAATCACAGCTACTGCTGACCAAAGACGAGAATTTTCTGGATCAACTGATGAGGATAATCATGAAGAGCAGCAATAATATCACCAAGCATCAATCCTGTCATATAATAAGTGGTTTGGTTCAGTTATTTAATCTATTCCTCAAGCTCCAAGAAGCAGAAATTTGAAAATATTCCTTCGGTTTTACTCAGAGCACATTTCTTATATAGTTCAATCAACTAAATTTATATGAATGACATTGTTTCTTGTTCGTCTACTCTTCATTTCTATCTGGAATGTACTCTGTGCTACATGTTTCTTTCACCTATATCATTGCATATTGTTATGTCTTCATATTTTAGGATTGCATTCATCTCCAGCTTAAACAGTTCATCTGCTTTATCAGGTATGAAGTCTGTTCTCTCTGTGATTTGTTCCATTTTGTCGATGAATCTAAACATTCTTTTCTCATATATGATCCAGTTTCTCAGATGTTGATTGCAATGGTGTGGCAAATATGAAGCACGCTGCTAAGGTATGTTCTTTGAGGTGGGAATGCTTGTGGAAAACAAAGTCTATTGACCAAGAACAAGCCAAGTTCAAACACGGCCAGTAATTGGCTGCCATGAAAGCAGATCGACTCCAACTCAAACTCAAACTCAAAGAAGTCAAAGATTTTGGCTGCCCACTTGTGAACTTCATGCAAAGACATGGATCTATGTTCTTCTCCTCACCATTGTTCAGGCAACCTTTCCTTTTCTCCTTTATTTTTATATTACTACCTTAGCTGAATAGTAATGGGGTGTGCAACTCCCAGGAAACTCATTTTTGACAAGAAGAGATGACTCTCTTTTTCCATCATTAATGCAATTAGCTTAGCTTGATTTTTATAGCGCACGTTATAAAAGAAATTACGTAGGAGATCTGTGATGCTATTTGACCCAGTCAACAAAATTTTCTTTTATTATTATTGGAATTTGGAATGTTTATTTTAATGTACTGTATTCTCCTCAAGATGTCATAATGAAAACATTTTCTCTAGTTCGTGTTCATGTGATTGGTTGAAGGGAACTTCTAATTGTATGAATACATGCCATCTATGTCCAATCTATTCTTATCATTCTTTTATTAATTATTAAATTTATGTTTCAAAGTGACAGTAACTCTCTACACATTTTTTTTTCTTTCTTTGTCCATAATATATTTGTCAGAGTTTTTAGTTTAATTTAATTTAATAAGATAAATATTCTACTCAATATGATGTGCTGAGGGTCAACTAGTAAAGATTTTAGTGACAATTTGAGAAATATATATAATAAATAATTCACCTCATTTCTACTATTATTAATAATCAATTCATTATCTACATGCATGACGTGGCATAAATCCATGCAAAACAAATAAATAAATAAATCTAAAATATATATTAAAAATTCATCTAAATATAATATATGATATATATATATACTAAGCAATCTCTCCGGTTTCACATCTCCGGTTTCACATCAGAGTTTGTGAAAAGTTTTGAAAAAATATCATATATATATATATATAAAATAATATAATTAAACAACTCTTATCATAAAAATTATTTTATAATATAGATTTCAAAATTTTTATAAATATTTATTGTATAAATAATTATGTGTAATTAATATTTTTTAATTATTAATATTATATAAATTTAAATTTAAATTTAAATATTATAAAAAAATTAAAATTATTCTAGTATTTTTTTTATAGATTGTATAGATATATAGATATATATATATTTAAAAAAGAAAAAGAAAAAGAAAAATAATAATAAATAAAAGCCATCCAAACAGCTTCCTCTCTTTCCTCCCACCCGCCCAAGTTTATAAAAAAAACAAAAGAATTCCACCCTCTTCGCCGCCACCTCTGAATCCTTCCATTCTTCGGCATTCCATCGAATGCTTGATGGGCAACACTTGCCGCGGCTCTTTGACGAGCACCAAGTTTTTCCGCAGCTTCGCCGATCCCACCGACCGCTTCTCCTCCTCCTCCTCCTCCCGCACCCACCCTCACAGCTCCTTCTCCGACGCCGACGAACCCCCCAAACCCGCCCCCCCAAACCCGCCACCATGCGCCGCGGTGCTGACATGCACTCCAGCTGCATCCTCGGCCACAAGACCGCCAACATCCGCGATCTCTACACCCTCGGCCGCAAACTCGGCCAGGGCCAGTTCGGCACCACCTATCTCTGCACCGAGATTTCCACTGGCGTTGAGTATGCTTGCAAGTCCATCTCCAAGCGCAAACTCATCTCCAGTGACGACGTCGACGATGTGCGCCGTGAGATCCAGATCATGCACCATTTGTCCGGGCATCGCAATGTGGTGACCATCAAGGGCGCGTATGAGGATCCACTCTATGTGCACATTGTGATGGAGCTCTGCGCCGGTGGGGAGTTGTTTGATCGGATTATTCAGAGGGGGCATTATAGCGAACGGAAGGCGGCCGAGCTCACGAGGATCATTGTTGGGGTTGTTGAGGCCTGCCACTCTCTCGGTGTCATGCATCGGGATCTCAAGCCGGAGAACTTCTTATTGGTGAATAAGGACGATGATTCCTCTCTCAAGGCCATTGATTTCGGGCTCTCCGTGTTCTTCAAGCCTGGTGAGAGAAACGAAACCATTTTGCTTCTTTTCATTCTTAAAAAAACAATCTTAGATTTTGTGCATAATTGGGACATTGACTGGAGAACATCCTTGTTACTTTTCTTGCTTTAATTGCTGCTTTGTATTATCAACTGGATTATTGTTTCTAGATTTTTTTTTGTATTTTGACAGGGTGAATTGGTTGGTGAATGATAATTAGAAAAACAGTCCTTGTTTTTTTGTTTAGTTCTTTTGTTTGCTCTATAGAGATTGAGATTATATTTATATGGTATATTTGCTGAAAAGAGAAGTTTCTTTGTTGTACTATTGATGATCTCTATTTAGGCTTGTTCTGTTCGTGCATTTTGGTGCTTATATATTTGTCCTGCATTATATCATTGTAGGACTCTGTGGTTGTTGAAATTATATGAATTCTGTGTAATTTTGTAAATTTCCATTTAATCTGTGTTTTTTCAATGGATTTTCAGGCCAAATTTTTACTGACGTGGTGGGTAGCCCCTATTATGTTGCTCCAGAGGTGCTATGCAAGCACTATGGGCCGGAAGCTGATGTTTGGACCGCTGGAGTTATACTCTATATATTGCTGAGTGGTGTACCTCCTTTCTGGGCAGGTGTGACTTTTTTATGAGATTCTGTGAGTACACCAGGTGATTGAGGCATTCTTTTGAATCTTTTTTTTTTTTCTCCTTTTTTTGGTGTGGCAGAGACACAGCAAGGAATCTTTGATGCAGTTCTTAAAGGGGTCATTGATTTTGACTCAGATCCATGGCCAGTAATATCTGATAGTGCCAAGGATCTTATCAGAAAAATGCTCTGCTCTCGGCCTTCTGATCGCTTGACTGCCCATCAAGTACTATGTATGTTAGCTTTCCTCCTCTTAACTTTGCTAGTACTAGATAAATGTGAGGCATCTATTTCAAGGGTTATAAATTCATTTGACGCTTCAGTAGTATGCGCAGATATTAACTGTTTTTGGGGGATCATCACCTCTGTTTTGTATCTATTGAAATGGGGGAGGTTGTTGGTTAATTTGAAGTTTGTAACTTACCATTTTCTTCGAAGGGGAAACACATGTGTATGTTAATATTAGTGGCTACTTTGGTTAGAATAGGATTTGTCCACTTTGCTGCTTTGTGATTTTGCTTATTAAGTTTATAAACAAGATTTACATGCCCTAAATTTTGAAGCAAAATCTTTCAGTTTTAACAGTGGTTTTTTTAAAATTATTATTATTATCAAAACTTTCTTTTTTCTCTAAAAGAAAGCTTCACTAATTTGAAATGTGCCCTTATCCTGTTTTTGCTGAAGTTCATGATTATCATTAGGAGGTGCTTATATTACACACTAGTGGTTTATCTTTGCATGACACACTGTGTTGCTTGTTCTTGTTCTCAGGTCATCCATGGATCTGTGAAAATGGTGTTGCTCCGGACAGAGCCCTGGATCCAGCTGTCCTCTCACGTCTCAAACAGTTCTCAGCAATGAATAAGTTGAAGAAAATGGCTTTGCGTGTAAGTAGTTATGTTAAAACACACTCATACGAATTGAAGGAATAACTTCATGTCATATATCTTGAATTCTTCTTGACTGTTTACTAGTGAATTTTGCCCTGTATACTTTTATTTAAGTAGGTGGATAATAGAGAAGATTGTGTTATCTTCATCTATGCATTATGCATTTTAAAGTAAATCACTTATACTTAGTGTTCCTATGCATTGCTTTCTACCACATGGAAATTGTGTTAGGTTGGTGTACATCACTTTTTATCTTTGCTGATCTGTTAACTTGGACACTTGTCATGGGATAATATTGAAGTAAGATAATCCATCTCAAACATTAAATAAAGATTTTTGTGGATATCTTCTAGTATTGTTCTTATTCTTTAAATTGAAATGCGCCAACTAGGCATGATGCTAGTGTATAGGCTTGCTCTTCCTGATTGGTTAATTTGTCTATTTATGTAGGGTATCATACCCCAAAGCATTTTATTACTTTGCCAAAAAATATACTTTGTTATTACTTATTATGCAAATAAATTTCTTGGTCCAATCATCTCTTGATGTTAGAGTACCTTATTATGGTAAATATGAGAACTCCTGCTAGCTAGAGATGTGTTACTATTCCAATCAGGGAAAAGGTGGATTACCCCATACCAGCAATGAGCTACAGGATTTAGGAAGGCCATGAACACACACCTTATGCCATTTAGGAAGGCCAACGACCTTTGGGTCTATTGGTACACGGGTCACCGATAGAGCTCTCACCGAGTGGTGAGAGTTCGATTTTCAGCTGAGGGCACATTTCTGGGAGTTGTGAATAGTGGTTGTGTATGGGTGGTTCCAGTGCCCACGTGAGTGCGGCCCCATCCCCATTTATTCCACCGAGGCTTGTGCACGTCCCTGGGTCTTTAGTGGGTTCGCCCCGCTCCTCTTTCCCAAAAAAATTGGCTGATGGCCTGCATTAGTGGAAAAATTTCCTCGTTTGCTGTTTTTGGGGTTAAGATTTGATGATTAATTTTTCTTAGGTTATTGCTGAAAGCTTGTCAGAGGAGGAGATTGCTGGATTAAGGGAAATGTTCCAGGCAATGGACACAGACGACAGTGGTGCAATCACTTTCGATGAGCTGAAAGCAGGTTTGAGAAGATATGGTTCAACACTAAAGGAATCAGAGATCCGAGATCTCATGGATGCAGTAAGTTGACTATTATATTTGAATTTCTTGTTTGTTTCATAAATAATGTAAGAAAAGAAAAAATAATTAAAAAAAAAAGTGTGTTAGTTCTGAACAGATGAGCTTTATACTGTCTGCAGGAAAATATAATGCCACTGGTGAATCAGATTGAATGAATGTTCTATTTATTTATGAAATATTTATAGTTCCCAATAGGCAGTGTTGAGATGGGAAGAACTGCCTATTAAGCATCTCCTAGTTTTGTTCCTCTGGACAATGTGCTGGAGGAAGTTTCATTGATTTAACTTTTCGGTTCAGAAAATTACACAGTACCCTGATTCTGGCCCCTGTGTCTAGAGTTTTGGTTCCCATCACACAAATTTCTAAAAATGATCTGTTTGTATCCTTGCAAGACAAAAATTAACTGTATTCTGTTAAATTTAATACAAAAATGCCTCCGCCTAGCAGAATGAAGATGTGCTTTAGAATTTATTGCCTTAGAACCAAGATAAGCTTCAAGAGAATATAACCTTATTTGGTAGAATCAAGTTGTGATTCATCCAGTAAATTATATTTGACGTCTCTGCATGATTATTGATGTCTTCAAAATCATTTCAGGCTGATGTGGACAACAGTGGCACCATTGATTACGGAGAATTCATTGCTGCAACAGTGCATCTTAACAAACTAGAACGTGAAGAACATTTAGTGGCAGCATTTTCATATTTTGACAAGGATGGAAGCGGTTATATCACAGTTGATGAACTTCAACAAGCTTGTAAAGAGCACAACATGGAAGATGTTTTTCTTGAGGACATAATCAGAGAAGTTGATCAGGATAATGTAAGTACACTTCCAAACTCTTCATTGGAACGATTTTTTTTTTTTTAAAATAAAAAATAAAAATTGCTTGCATGATGGAGTATTCTGCCATCCCTTGTTCAAAATCTGAAATGATCTGCTTTCATAAGCAGTAAATATAAAGCGTATTTGGTTTTGATACAAAAATAGAACAACCAATGCAACATCAACACATTGGAGTTTCCATGTCCTTTTCAAACATTTACAAAGCTAACCTGATAGCTGTATAATTCTTCACACTTGCATGTACTTTGCTTGTCAATGTAAACAAGAATTTCATCTGTTAGAGTAGCTAACAGTCCCACGTCTATTAGTATAGTAACTTTGCACTTGAAAAATGTAAGTTTTTGCCTCTCAACCTACAAGTTTTGGTTTTGATGTTAAAACTAGTCAAATTATAAATGTTTGGTTTGCACTTAATCTAGTATCAAGAGCTTGGTTAATTGGCGCAAATGTATTACAGCAGCTAATGGTCCTACATCAGTTAATTAAGTTTGTATTTGAATAAGTTGAGTCTCCCATCTTTTAAGTTCAAAATTTTGGGTTGATCAAATCCATATAATATGTTTTTGGTTTGTATCTAATATTATCATATACAAGCATTCTACTCAGTTGTTATTGCTCCTGATGTTTCAGGATGGCCGCATCGATTACGGTGAATTTGTTGCCATGATGCGCAAGGGCAATATGGGACTGGGGCTAGGAAGGCGAACCATGCGTAACAGCATGAACATTAACACAAGGGATGCATCTGGAGCTCACTGAGGCTCAAAGCTGTACAGGTTTTGGTAGTGAAAGTTTTTTTTTTTTCTTCTCACATTTCCTTATTTATTTTCCATCCTACCTCCCAATTGTGTATCTGATTTGTGTCATGAACGTGGATGCTATTGGAGCTTTTGATGCTCCTCTTAAATCATGTATATCAATCCGAAATGATAAAATATTGCTCAAGTTTTCTGTTGTTATTAAATTTTTTTTGAATAAATAGGTGGTAGGCGCCACATATTTAAGAGAAATTAAAGACGTGCACAGTATGTAAATTTTGAAATTTGATTTTAAATTTTTTCTGAAACTGAATTTTGTCTAAAACACCCAAAGGGCTTGTGTCAATAGGCCAAAAGGCCAATGATAAACCATAATTTTGTTAGAAAATTAAAATAAATGAGAAATATATATATATATATATATATAAGACACATTAAAAATGGATGTGATTACCGGATAGAAAAAAAGAGAATAAAAGAATAGAAAAGAAAGGACGCATGAAGATACAAAAAAAAGAACACAACACTAAAAATGGATTATAAATCATAGGTGTCACTGTGAGCCGTGAGGTGTTCCTAGTTGTCTAACCATTTTTGGGGTTAGATGCTGTCACTTCACCTGGGTCATAAGTATTTGTATGGAGGAAATTCAGGCTCCTATAAAACTATAATTCTCAAACTTAAAAGTCTTTTCACATCCGGCTGCAAATATCCAAAACAAAAACATACATTATTCATAATTACACTTTTTCTTCACCTCCTTGCCTCCAACGACCACCAACAAACCTTTTATTAATATTCTCTCTATATATATGATTCATTATTCATAATTACCACTGGACCCTTCAATGCACCTCATAAATCATGACTCATAATTATTTTTTATTTTTTAAAAAAATAATTAATAATTTACAAATCAATCAAAAAGCAAATTTATGAAAAAGATATATTTTTTTTAAATAATAGACAACAAACACTTTTTTATATGAATATAAACAGTACCAAACAGTACTGAAACTCATATGTACAGTATATATACAATATAAAAATAATATAAAAATTCTGGATAAACAGTATATGAATAATATGATGAATAATACTGTCACGGGAGGGATTTGAACCCATAATCTTCTATTTATACTTTTGATGTAATATGAAATCTATCCAATGGTTGAAAAGAAAAGAGTCAACTTTTGTTTGGATTTCATAACACAGAATAAAATATATATAATTTTTTTTCCCCTTTCACATATTAAGTTATTAACTACAAAATTCACCCATCCTTGCACCACCATTCACTAGTGTCTCCATCCACGGCCAACTCACTCTCATTTCCTCCATTCATTCCCTCCAATGTAAATCCAAAATCCCAATGTCTCCCACTCTCATGGCCTCTTCACATCCATAAACCCCTCCTCCTACTCCCACTCCTTCCAATCTCACACATCCCTTATCATCTCCAACCCTTCACCACCATCACCACCAACCCTTCACCTTCTCCTCAACGTCTCCAATGGTGGACCGTAAAGACTCCAACACTCAGCTCCTCCAAGAACTCGAATCCCTAAGCCAATCCCTCTACCCACCCCGCCGCACCGCCTCTCTCGCCCTCCAACGCTCCTCCGACTCCACCGCCCCCGTCACCGATGAACCCCGTCCCCGTTCCCGCCGTTTGTCCATGTCCCCATTTCGTTCCCGCCCCAATGACCTCTCCCAATCAACCACCACCACCACCACCACCACCACCACCACCACCACCAAAGAACTCCAACCATCATCTTCATCGGAGAAGAAGAAACTATGGAACTGGAAACCAATCCGAGCTCTTTCCCACATCGGCATGCGCCGTCTCAGCTGCCTTCTCTCCGTTGAGGTCGTCTCCGTTCATGGCCTTCCGGCCTCCATGAACGGCCTCCGCCTCTCCGTCACCGTCCGCAAGAAAGAAAGCAAAGACAGCGCCATCCAAACCATGCCGGCGCGTGTCCTCCAAGGCGCCGCCGACTTTGAAGAGATGCTATTCATTCGCTGCCATGTTTATTGCAGCGGTGGTTCTAGCTCAGGCAAACCTCTCAAGTTTGAACCCCGGCCTTTCTTGATCTCCGTCACTGCCATTGATGCCCCTGAGCTTGACTTTGGTCGGAGCTCTGTTGATCTTAGTGACCTTGTTAAGGAGTCAATGGATCGAAGTTTGGAGGGTTCTCGTGTTCGTCAATGGGACACTACCTTTAGTCTAGCCGGAAAAGCGAAAGGAGGTGAGCTTGTGCTCAAGCTCGGGTTTCAGATCATGGAGGATGGTGGTGTTGGGATATATAACCAGCCTAGCAGCAAAGGCTCATCGTCTACATCTTCGTCGTTAGCTCGTCGGCAATCCAAGTCTTCTTTTAGCGTCACGAGTCCAAAGATCACAAGGTCGGAGCTATCGACGATGACGACGCCGTCGAAGAATTCTCAGAGGATTGACTTGAAAGGAATTGATGATTTTAGTCTCGATGAACCTGGACCTCCTTCGTTGCTCTCTCCGGCCACTACTCATAAGTCAGAGTTGGAGGAGGTGAAGGTTGATGATCTTGATCTTCCTGAATTTGAGGTTGTGGATAAAGGGATTGAGATTCAAGAGGCACAATCAGCAGTGGAGAATGAGGTTGCCGGAGAGGAATCATCTGTCTCCAGTGAAGTAGTCAAGGAAGTAGTAGTCCAGCAGGACAGTGCTCATCTCATGAGACTCACAGAGCTCGACGAGATCGCCAAGCAGATTAAGGCACTGGAGTTGGTGATCGGAGACGGGTATGAATCTGTCAAAGCAGAGGTTAGTGAGGAAGATGAAATGCAGAGGTTGGATGCCGAAGAGGAGACGGTGACGAGAGAGTTCCTTCAATTGCTTGAATTGGAAGGCGGAAAAGATGAACTTGCCGAAGCTCCTACTCCAACAATGTCAGGGCCGGAGAGTGGTGTCGGAGAAGAAGATGCAAGTAACTTGGTATTCTTGCCTGATCTTGGGAAGAGTATAGGTTCTGTTGTTCAAACTAGAGATGGCGGGTACTTAGTAGCTATAAATCCTTCGGATGTTATAATGCCTAAAAAGGAGATTCCTAAGCTTGCAATGCAAATATCTAAGACATTGGTACTTGGAGATGAGAATCAAGCTAATGGTTTTGAAGTGTTTCAGAGGTTGGCTTCTCTAGGTTCTGAAGGACTAGGCTCTCAACTCATGTCACTCCTAGCAATGGATGAGCTCATGGGCAAGACGGCAGAGCAAATTGCATTTGAAGGCATTGCGTCGGCGATAATCTCCGGCAGGAATAAAGAAGTCGCAAGCTCTAGCGCAGCGAAATCAATGGCAGTTCTCAAACTGATGTCTGTTGCATTGAGTCAGGGAAGGAAGGAGAGGATCAAGAGTGGGATTTGGAATGTGAAAGAAGAGCCAGTGACTGTGGAGGAGGTGTTAGCATTGGCATTGCAGAAAATTGAGGCAATGTCTATTGATGCTTTGAAGATTCAAGCAGATATGCCTGATGAAGCTGCTCCTTTCCATGTTTCCCCGGCGACCGGAATGAACAACCCATTAGACACAGCGACACCGGTGGAAGAATGGATGAAAAATAGTAATGCTGGGAATACATCATCAGTTTCACTGATGGTAGTTGTTCAACTTAGGGATCCTCTTCGGCGATATGAAGCTGTAGGGGCTCCTGTCATGGCAGTTTTGCAAGCAGCACTGATTGATGAAGAAGAAAAGTTTAAAATGACAAGTTTGCATGTTAGCAGTGTGAAAGTGAGGACAGGAGGGAGGAGGAGTGTTTGGGATGGGGAGAAGCAGAGATTGACTGCAATGCAGTGGCTGGTGGCTTATGGACTGGTTAAGGCAGGGAGGAAGGGTATGGTGACTGCCGGAAAAGGCGGCAACAGAGGACAGGACTTTCTTTGGAGCTTGTCAGCAAGAATTATGGCAGATATGTGGTTGAAGCCAATGAGGAATCCTGATGTGAAGATGAATGAAAAGTAGTTTCTGTGTTTCTGTATTTCTGCATTTATGCAGTTGTGATAATGCATTCTTTTTGGTGATTATGTATATCTGTGTTGTATATGATGGATCAATCTGAAACTTTGTTTTTATAATATGAATAGAATTTGGGAGATTGAATTATGCATTTGGTGGGGCAGTGGTGCTATAATATATAAGAAATACATTTTATACCTTTGTCTCTAACTCTCTTAATTGTTTATTATAATAGAATTATTCATTGAGTTGCTTTATAATCCTCAAATTTCATCCCAATCTGCTTGTTCACAAGTTCATTCTTGTGGATTATGGTGTTTCAAAAAGAAGGTCCTCACTGTTAGCCATTAGGAACTTGATTATAGTGTACATTCATTATATCTTTGGGCATTTCAAGATGGCCTAGGGATACATGATCAATTAATATGCAATTGATTCACATGGAAGCTAAGGCAATTGAAGGAAATAGTGTGATAGCCTAATCACTTGGTTCTAACTTCCTCTGTTTTGGGTGACTTGTGGCTGCGCAAGAAAAAGGAAAGCTCCCTATAGAAGGCGATGTATATGAGTTTTCCTCAAAAAGAAGAAAAAAGATGTATATGAGTTCATTTTAATATAATTGAATCTTAAAATATGATATTTTATTTATTTTATTTTATTTTTTTGGGTAACAGGTGACAAGTGCTCTTCACTTAAAAATTTATCAAGGGACAAATAGATATGGAAGTGCATCAATTACAGTCAACTTTTAAGAACTTATTAACTTGTCCAAAGTGTTATATAGGGTAATGAAAGTCCGTCACGTGCACGCTCAAAAGATTTATAAGCATTATATCAACCTAATAAGTTATCCTATCATGCAACTCTGAAGAAAGGAATATAACTTCTCATACAAGAGATCAACTGAACATATGTGACCAACTACTAGGCTAAGCAGTGGTTGTCCAATAATGGATAACCCCTCTCAATCAAAATCTTTCTTTAGTTAAGAGTTCATGGTACTCCAATTCAAAAGATTTCATTCCAAGCACCTAACCGCTACAAGAGTGATATAATCCGCATCATCAATTATTGCCTCAAGATTAGAATTATTTACATGTGAAACGATCTCAAGAAGTGGCGATGATATCAAATCTTCTGAAAGATTCTATTATATATTACGTCGGCCTTCACCGACTCCCGCTTTTCCTCAAAACCCCGCCACTCTCTCTGTCTCTGTCTCTCTCTCTCTCTCGATCTTTGAATGCTCCCCAACTGATCATTGGAGCGAAGGAGGAATGGGCAACGAATGCTTTGCAGCTGGTCATCGGAGCTGAGGGTGAAAGGGCAATGAATGTTCCCCAACTGATCATCAGAGCGAAGAGATAATAAGCAACGATCCCCTTCTGGTTCATGGATAGAATAATTCTTCTTTCTTATAAATGATCTTTGGTTTTCTTGGTGATTTTGTTGACTTTCTTTTGAGGGTTTCTTAGTTTACTGGTCTATTTGTCTAGTTTGATCTTCGGTTTTTATAATTCTTAATTCTTGGATGGGATTTGCAGGAGTCCCAATGTCTTAATAAGTGTCTCGATTTCATTAGGTAAGACTTTTGGCAATGGAGGTAAGCCCTATTTGTCTAATTTCTTTTTTTTTTTTCCTTTGAATATTAAATTATAACTAATTTCTTGTTTTTCTCCGACTTGATTGTGTAGATTTGTAGCATTCATGGATAAAGAAGATGTTTGATGAGATTTGGGCAATTCTAGTAAAACCTATTTCTTGAGTATTCTTGTACTTTTTGAATTTTTAATTATACCTAAATTTGTGTAAATTTTTTAAGTATGTCACTAAACTTTGGCTCATTTTCACTTTGATCACCAAACTTTAAATTACATCAATTTGGTCACTCAATTTTAATTTGATTTCAATCGGCAATAAATCAAAGATTTCAACCTCTAATTGATTACATAATTGTCTAAAAATCTAAGTCAATCCTCCCCGTGACACATTCTTAAGTCTATTAGAGGTGTCCATATTATCGAAAAAGAGTCACATCATTCATTTGGGGGCCCAAATCCCTTGATTTACTACCCAGTGAAATAAAATTAAAGTTGAGTGATCAAATTGATATAAATTGAAGTTTAATGATCAAAGTGAAAATGCATCAAAGTTTAGTGATCTACTAAAAAATTTACCCAGCTAAATTCTTGCATTTCTCCAGCTTGATCCAGGTAGATTTCTAACATTCATGCATAAAGAAGTTGGGATAATTTATCTGTTTGTGACCATAATTTACTTTACTATGCTTAATGACTACTTGGATTTCATCAGATCGAATAAGTTTCTTGACAATGGTGGTAAACCTCTTTCTTGGGCTTTCTTATTTTCTTTGAAAATTAAATTTCATCTAATTTCTTGGATTTCTTCGACTTGAGATGGATAGACTTGCATCATTCATGTATAAAAAAGTTCGGATGGTTTATCTATTTGTAACTATGATGCTCGATTGCTTTAGTTTGTTTGTTCTTTTGTTCTACTATTGTTTGGCAGTGATACATGAAGCTTTAGTTGGTGGAAATTTGACAATGAAATACTGAATATGATTGGAAAAATGAACAACAAATAATGATGCTAATATAAATTATGCTTGTGAGTTATGTTTGTTTTGGCAAAATGAAATTTGGGATTTACTTGTATCTACAAATAGAAACTTCCTATCTATGCATGATGCTGAAGTTCAGTTGCCTGTCTTGTGTGCTATATGTATACTTTGGATATCAGCTTGATTCTTCAAACATCATGGTTTGTGAATATCAGTGATTTTTTTCCCTTTTGTTTGTGATTTTGAGAGGTTGAAAGCTAATATAGTACTTTATCTGTGTTGAATGTGAACGTTAATTTTTTTTTTAAATGGTTTCCCACACACCATTGTGTAATAATCAACATTGAGCTCATTGTTGTTGCTTTGCTAAATAAATTATTTCCTTCAATGGAAAAAAAGGCTATGGGATGCGGGGCTTACAAACTCTCCAATATCTTAAGGAGAAGCTCGGGGGTTACTCTTCATAACTTGGATGAAATTGATAGTGTTGTGGTGCTAGAAAATTTTGTTAAAGATTATCATCTGTTGGTGTTATTCTCTTCTAGAATATTTTTGATTAATCACTTCAAGTTCTTGTCATATAGAAATCACTTAATCACAAAATGTTATTTTATGCAGTTGTGCTTTTTAACCATTTCAAAGTCGTATAAATGTTAAGAACCTATTGAATGTTTAGAAATTTCAACGCTAGTTGACTATGGGGACTACTTTTTTGTGAGCTGTTTTTAGAGTTAAAATGTGTTATATTTTGGTATGGTGTTTTTTTAATTGGTGAATGAAGGATTGGTCATCTTCTAAACATATACAAGTAATATATGTCCTAATCCATCTCAATATCTATCATGTACTAATGGCATCTAACCTATTGATATCAATTGTTTTTATAGCATGGTTTGGTATGATGAAGGAGATTGTTGTTCTAAATAATCATAAGCAATCCATAGTCTATTGATGACATTGAATGACCATAAATTTCTTAAAGGACAATTTGTTGGAATAAAAGTGGTAGCATGTCTTGCTTTTGATAGAGCTTTCACAATAAGTTCCGAACCCAAAGAATTATGTGAATAAGTGGCCAATATTAGGCTTTACCACTTTTAATTGTATAACATTACATAGATTGAATATAAAATTCTTGAAAAGGCAATTTGCTTGGAATAAAAGTGGTAGCATGTATTGCTTTTGATAGTGTTTTAACAATAAGTTTTAAACCCCTAGAGTTATGGGAATAAGTGGGAAATATTAGGCTTTTAACACTTTCAACTGTTTACATTACATGGGTGTCATAACGTTTGCTTTCCAGAAATTAATTGCTGGTTTCACTCCTTGGATAATTATGGGTGGTTTGTGCCATTTCCTCATGGCTTCCAAAAATGTTCTAGTAATCCTATAAAGAAAATATCCTCTTTGGTTAGATTATTAATGTGTTACAGCTATTAAGGACTAGATTCCAGTTCTTAACTTAGTTCATTATAACTTCTTCTATACTTTACCTATAAATTGTTCTAAAAATGTTCTGGTAACTTCTTTTTTAAGCTCTGGAATGAATTTTTTTTATGGAAAAACTAATTTGGAAAGAATTCATAGCCAACATCACCCTAATTCCCAAAATGGAGATCCCAAAAAATGTCTCTGATTAGAGACCCATTAGCCTTATCAATTCTTCTCTTAAGATCATCTCTAAGATCTTGGCAGGGTGGCTTAGTATGTATGTTGACTCCATGGTGGATACTACCTAGTCAACATTCATCAAAAGAGGTTAATGAGCTTATTTCTAGTCTACAAAAAAAGAAGACTCAAGGAGATATCATTAAAGTAGATTTTGCCAAGGCTTTTTACATGGTAGACTGAAAATTTATGTTATAGCTAGTCATGGCTAAGGGATTTAGGCCTAAATGGGTAAGGCTAGATAAAGGTTCTCTTGCAAACTTTTAAAGCCTCAATCTTGATTAACGGCTCTCTGAATGGGTATGTTCGCTATTGTCAAGGACTTAGACAGAGAGAACCTCTTTCCCCTCTTTTTTGTTCTAGTCTTAGATGTTCTTAGCACTATGTTGAACCATGTTCTCAATTTAGGGATTCTCTATGTGACCCCTTTTGGGTAGTAAGGGAAGATGTATTACTTCTAATACCCAGATAACCTTATTACCCCAATTGTCAGTGATATAGAAGATCTTAGGATTATTAAACTCATATTATACCTCTTTGAAAGGTATGTCAGGCTTGGCGATAAACCTCTGAAAGACTTATACTCTGAGATTTAGGTACAATTTTGACCCCTCTATAGCTCGAATAGTGAATTGTGTAGCTAAGCACTCCCACTTTATATCTAGGTGTTCTTATCTCTAGGAGACACCTACGGTGACAAGATTGGTTAAAGCTCATCACTGTGATCAAAGTATGACTGTCTTTCTAGAAGACAAGATGACTATCCCTTGGAGGACACTTGGTGCTTATCAACTAAGTCTTTACCTCTGTACATACATATTGAATGTCCATCTTCAAGCTCCCAAAATGAGTTTTTCAGGCAATAGGCTGGATTAGACGTGACTTTATTTAGTGCGGACCAGACATCAACAAACTTGGTGGTCGTGTTGTTAATTGTAAGAAAATTCGTAGAGGATGCGATTAAAGAGGATGTGGAATCTTAAACCATGAAGATTTTAATAACGTCTTCCACATTGATTTTACTCACAACCTCCACCGTAATATCCCCAAATGAAAGTCTTTCCTGTGGAATTGGATATTGGTTTGTCTCAAAGCTATCCACTCTCACATCAACCCAATCACTAAGGATGGAGTCTCCACTTTGTTCTAGCATGATTGGTGGATAATTAATAGTGTGCTTAAGGATATCTAGCCAAATTTGTTATGATCCTTAAACCTGCCTATGGGATTCATTCAGGATGTTCCACCAGCGATTATTTTGCTCTTGCCACTCCTTGATGTTGCCTTTATAGCTTATATTTATGTGGTGGCTACTGGGCCTTTATTGAGAAAAGAGGATTATAAGACCTAGAGTTTGATGTGCAACGGAGTCTTCTCGGTGAAGTCATTTTATTGCTTCCTTAATGATGGATGACACTGTAATCATGGGACACTACACATTTGTGAAAATCTCTATCCACAGAAGATCCGTATCTTCAATTGGTTAGAATGGGATGACAAGATTCTTACTCTGGAAAACCTAGCTAGGGGAGGGTGCAACTCACTTCCAATAGTTACCTACATGCTTTGTCACTTGGCAATTAAAATTGTCAACCCTCCATTGTGGTTTTGCTGCACAAATACAGAATCACTATAGGCAAGTTATTGATATCACCATCTCACTAGATCACTGGGAGTTCAGTAGGACTCATGGCAGAATGGTTTCGATTTGACCGCTAGGATCATCTAGGATAGTGTCTCTAATGTTATTATTTAGAACATATGGCTGAAGCAAAATGAGCATATGTTCAACTACAAATTTTTTTTTTGCCAATATCGATTACTATTAATATTACTATTCAGTGGTGGATGTTAGCAATCAAGTCAAGATGAAAGCAACAAGTACGAGCGATAATTTGGAAATAGTTTAAGTTGGAAATTATTTGTCTAAGGGCACTGTCATTGGTTAGAATTTGAGAGCCTTACCCAAGTCTTGTATTGGTTGTCATATGGTTGGAGTTGGTGCAAAAACCAAGAAACTTGATACTTCATTTGACGGTGAAGGTTGATGAGTCTTCCAGTTTGAGCGTATAAAGCTTCTAGTAATTGTCTTGCGGTTCTCTTTTTCTTAGTGAAGCAAGGGTTTGAGTTGGAAAATCAACATCTTTTATTCTAATAAGATGATGGTTTCTTTGGATGATCGCAATGTTGGGTGGTGTGGCAAATGAGGGGGTTATGTTGGATGAGTGCCAACAAATTCCTTTGATTGGAAAGATTGTAGAAATGACTGAAGTTTTGATAGGACTAATGTCATATATGACGCAAGTGTACATGCCGATCAAGTAGTAAAGTGTGTGTGAAACATGATATTAATCCATGAGGAAGTAGGATATACTAGTACTAATTTAGGATTTCTTATTTAGACTAAACTAAGATCGGATATATCAAATCAAGAGTGAAAACTACAAGCTAAAGTGAAAATAAAATAATGACAAATCAAACATGAAAGAGAGGTATTCAGGCAAAGGTTTCCCTTAGGGTTTGATTATGCTTTAAACAATATTGTACTTAATATGATAATACAATTGAACCGAGAGAGTTCTCAAATGATATTATCGCTTTCTCAATGTAAACAATAACTAATCTCATATGCGTTGATACAGACTAATCTATGGATGCAATACATTCGGTGGACTCTTTCTAAAAAAGATACATGTTTAGTGAATAGTCAAACCCTAGCTGCCTAATTATATTATACAAAGTAAGATTGGAAGTTCCTAGTGTTTGCTCTCTACGATTATATTATAATTGGAAATCCTAATGTCAATTCACTCGGAGAAA